>NC_047153.1:19696211-19996211 GCF_009819705.1 Hippoglossus hippoglossus
CCAGCGACAGCCCCAAAACATCACTGCTCTAGAGGAGATCTGCATGGAGGAATGGGCCAAAATACCAGCAACAGTGTGTGAAAAGCTTGTGAAGACTTACAGAAAACGTTTGACCTCTGTCATTGCCAACAAAGGGTATATAACAAAGTATTGAGATGAACTTTTGTTATTGACCAAATACTTATTTTCCACCATAATTTGCAAATAAATTCTTTAAAAATCCTACAATGTGATTTCCTGGATTTTTTTTTTCCTCATTTTGTCTCTCATAGTTGAGGTATACCTATGATGAAAATTACAGGCCTCTCATCTTTTTAAGTGGGAGAACTTGCACAATTGGTGGCTGACTAAATACTTTTTTGCCCCACTGTATACAGTAGACAGTTATTTGTGTAGGAAACCGTTGCATTAGGGAATGGGCTACACTCGACAAGTACGTTTTACTTTTGACACTTAGTTAATCCACAAGCAAGTACTTCTACATAAGTCCAAAAGTTGATTTTTAGAAGTAATCAACAAGTTAATTTTAAAACAAATACTTTAACTCAAGTAGAGAAATGAATGTAGTACTTTTACTTCAGATTTTTTTTTTTTCAATTTAACTAACTGTCACAGAAGTACAATGTTTGAGTGCTTCCTCCAACTTAAATACAGGACCTCTTGGATTCAGATGTACTGTACTGCCAGAATATAGCTGTAGTACAGGTATCCCTTATATCATATGAACTTTACCATTTTACCTGACATTTAAACATGCACACATATCGTCACCAAAATTAATATCCGTATGACCGAATCAGATTTTCCTGACCACAGATGTTCATGCCATTTGAAATCAACATCCTCATGTCCTCACTCGGAATCAGCCCAGAAGTTTTGATCACCTATCTTTTTCCATGATTGCTTTTCTTTCTGTCAGAGGAAATTTGAAATTCATTAACGGGGCTGACTCCTCTGCCCACGTCGAGCTGCGAGGCGAACTCCTGTGTTCCTCTCTCCCTACCCGGTGTGTCCTTAATGAAGCAGGATTGATAGCATGCCGGCGGAAACGCAGCTCACCTCATCAGCCACCAGCCGGGGGAGGGACGCTCTCCAATAAATAGTGCAGTAAACACAAAATTAGGGGCCCACATATTACAGCTCCGTTATTACATCCTACCAATTAAGCATCAGGGGCAACCTCCACATTTGTATCGCTTTACGCCTGTAATCAGTAATGATGTGCTGGATCTCAGCTGCAGACTCAATAACCAGTGAGAGGGTGAGAGTGGGTGGCAGCGATGGTGGAGTGTCTGTCCACTTCATGTGCAGCACAAGCACCAGATCATGACTTTAGGGCTGTAGATTTTCAGTAAAGAAGAAATTGAAGCATCTATAGGGGGAAGGTGTACAGGATGGATTCCTGCTCTGATTAGCTAGAGTCTGAATATTAATTCTAAACAGCCACGAGCTGGCAGCACCTTTAACTGATTATTGGCTCCACGGGCAAACAAAAGCAAACACGACCAGCACACTCATCTGCTCTGACAGTCACTGTAATATTGATAATGTTTCCAGCTCCAGGCCTTTTTTTTTTTTTTATCAAACCAAACTCGAGAGCCTTGTGGGCTGAAGGCGGTGTCAAAATGAAAGGTGCGCTTGAGCAAGTGATCGTGCATTTATGATCCGTTTTTAGCAGCGTGTCTCACACAAAAGAGATGTGCATATACTCGCCAGGAACGAGCTGCCACCACCATCTGAAGTTTCTCTCGTGGATGCGGACACACTGTGCACCAGATGCTGTTGGTGCCTGGTGGATGCTGAATATTTATGTTTGACTGCCATCTAGTGTGAGAGACCAGCAAGTGGATGATAGACATGTGAATTGTGCTTCACAATCACGGGAAACAATGCAAGTGTGATTTAAAAAAAAAAGCAGTAGTGCAAGAGAAAGATGCAATAAAATACACAAGATAAAAACAAGAGATATTACCAGAGTCAGAATCAAGCAACTCACACTGCGCTGCAGATATTGTTTTGTCATTAGATTGGTTATATTCGTCATTATGCTCTTTTGAATGAGCTCTCGCGCCTAATTTTACTTTAAACAAAAGGACAGGTCCGTGCTAACCACCAGAGTTGTCCTTGTAAAGACAGCTTAGTTACTCTAGCTGTTAGGTGAAGTGAACTGAAATGTAGACGTCCTCACTCTCTTCACACATCGATGGCCAAAGTCAAAGATGCTGCTCCTTGTCACTACAATGATTTGAAAAATGATAAAATCAAGTAATCGTCACAAAATCTCCTGATGGCAATCCTTGGCCAAACTCCACTGCAACGTCTACAGAAGCATCCAAATCTTGTCCAGACTTGATTACTGCGATGCCTGTACTATGATGTCAGCAAGCGAAACATACAAAGATCACAACGTATTTTAAACGCTGCTGCCAAGCTGCACTGAGAGAAGTGACCACATTACAACAATCCCTTCTGCCCCTAACTGGCTATCTGTGAACCTTGAACAGTCAGGCTCATGCCTACATCTATGATTTGCTAACCCCCTAAGGTGCCTGATCGCTGACTGAGATCCACCAGCAGCTGGGCCCCTACAAACTGTTCCAAAATCACAAGTTGTCACAACTAAAGGTTGCTGTTCGGGTCCCTGTGGAACTCCCTGCCTAGAGATCTCAGGCAGAAAAACTTAGTATGTTCTTTTCAAGACTCACTTGTATCGTACGGCATATTCATAACTATTATGGTTGAAACTATATAAAGTATTTCATCTTGTTACATTTTATGTTTAGGATTTCATTTCTGCATCATCCGTTTTATCGTAAAGCACAGAACTTCATTTTGAAAGGTGCTCTATAAATAAAATTATTAGAAAGTTATCAGAACTCTGCACCTTAAGCAACATAACATTGTTATATCTTAAAACAGCTTTCAAAATAAGTTTGTTGGCACATAAAGACATTATAGGGAGAATGGCATGTAACTATATCACTGGTGTTTAGTGCTGGAACATTACAACCTGCTTTGACACTTCACACACCAACAACCAGAGCCAGGGCTACTAGCTATAGCTATAAGAGACAACTTGCTCGCCAGTCTCAGTGTGGACATCACAGCAGAGCAACCGAAGAAACTGAAGGACATTGTCAAAGGAATCAAAGAGGAAAAAGAAAGTGACCAAGGAAGAAACTATTTTCATATTTCACTCGACTTGAGGTTATTGGACAAGTAAAATGAGTCTTAGGTTTTGCTTATTTTCTATGTGCTGTGCTGTTCTGCTAAGTTGATGTTTGGCTGTTTAAGTGAGGTGGTCAACTAGTTTATCATCAGAAGTTCCTACTGATACTTTTTGTTTGTTCCTGAGAGGTTTAGCAAGTTTTCCAAACACATAAAACTAACCCATAAAGTGTAAAATCTCTACCTTGTCAGTTGACATGGTTCTTTAGCTTCTATTTCTTCTCCAGTTAGTCAACAAATGTGCGGATGTACAGTTTCGTACATGGGGAGGAGCAGACCACATCAGTTAATTACTCATACCACCTGTAGGGGGAGACAGAGTATAGTCAAGAGCAAATCTTGCAATGTGTTGCTTTAACACATTCAGGGACACCACAGTTTCTTATATTAGTAAAAGTTTCTTTTTACCAATGCTGAGCATTTAATAGATGAAGATGTCAAGATTGTGTGAGGACGTTGGAGACTTATTACTCTCCAGTGATCTGAATTTTCTTTTCTCCCAGAGTGATATCACGGGCCATGAATGTGACTCATGATAAATATTGCCACACTGCACATGCCCCTCTGGGCACAGTGTGCACATTCTGAGACAGATATTGAGGAAGTCCTCTACCTAACATGGCTTCCTCTGCCGGCTCTATTCATCAAGTGCAGTCATCGCAGTTTCGCTGTCAGAGTTTTATTAACTGTAAAAGCATGATTCAGTAGAGCTACCTTCATAGATATGGTGTTTTCATGGTTTGTATTAAAGGAAAAAAAGAAAAGAAAAGAAATCGAATATAGATTAACTTCTTTGTAATGTTTTTATAGCTTTTTTTAAATTTGGTCTTTGTTTATTCTTTATGATGTTTGGAGTAAATCGCATACGTTCTTGAGAAAATGCTGTAGTGAGTTTTCTTTTATTGAGAGAATCCAAAGTTCAAAGCTTAATTTAAGTTTCTCCTCCCCAGCTTTAATCTGGTGACCATCTATTTCTCGTTGTGGCCATATGCGAGTTTTGTTTATTAACTAGGATCCCCATTCACTGTGCCCTGAAGCCCAGATAGTCTTATAGGGGTCTATATCTTAAAACATACACACGCCAAAAAAATACTTGATTATTTGAATTTTTTATTTTACCATATCAGACTGACAGACACACTGACCCGTCACAGGTGCTAATGTCCGTCACTCCAACAACATGCATAGAATCAATTCCTGTTTGGCAATTTGTCTTCAAAATAAAAATACAATGTTTATTTTGTTGCTGCAATGCTTTATACTGTGCTGAATTACAGAGCTTTTATTTTATAAATGTTGTGAACTTGGCTCTGAAGATCTTCTCAGTTGCTTAACAGGCAGAAAACTTGGTTCCACCAGGTAGGATGAACAAAGTTTTCTAACTTGATTCTTTTTATGAAAAGCCCTACCCACCACATCCAGCTCATATTGAAAAGTGAAAGTATATTGTAGAACTGGACTAATGACAAGGAATAATTCTGAAGTAGCTCCAGAGCCTAAACACAGGACAAGCAAACCGTCCATTCCAAAGATGAAATGAGCTAACAAATAGACAGCCTGAATACCAACTGAGATGTTGTCAAATCTACTAATAAAGTCAAAAAGATTTAACCATTACCTGGACAGTTGTCAAAAATACAAATCTGTTCACTATGAGACCATCAAACAAGGCAAACTCACATTGGTCATGTAGACAGTCCAAACTTAAAAAGATGAGGCCTCCACCATGTGTTCAGCCAGGTCTCTTTCAGAGAGGAGTCAGCCAGGTGAGCTGACTTCCTGTTTAGCCACAGGAGGAAGTAGTAGGCAAGGGAAGGGAAGGAGGGGAACAAAGCAGTTAGTTAGTTGGTTAGTTAGTTAGTTAGTTAACTGTCAGAGCTGTGCACCTTAACTACGTCATCACGACAACTTTCAAATTAAAGTGATTTTTTAATTTTCATTTTACAGGCGATGGAAGACAGCTTCTAGATGCTTTCTACTGGGGTTAGATGTTCTTGGTTTATATGATGCCAAAAAATTACAACAAAATAACTCATGTCCAAGGATGGTTTAGAGTAGATAGATAGATAGATAGATAGATAGATAGATAGATAGATAGATAGAGTATATTTTACTACATAATGACTATAAACTAATAATCTCAATAATAAAAAAGTATTTTATATTATGTGGCATCTGTGAAATTAGACAGCACTTCAACAGACTCAAAAGAGAAATACTTACACAATATAAACAATAATAAAGAGTTATTCGGTTTCTTTGTGAATCCCATTACTAACATCATTAGGATGTGTACCAACATGGGCAGATGTCTGTTTATGATCCCAACAGAAAATGTCTTGTGCTGTCTAACATTCAAATAGACGGTGAAGTCTCAACTTCACCACGACCTGCGGATGCGTGATAAAAGCCTTAACTCTCAACTCTAAAATGACTGTAACAAGGACTGATCAGTCGTTGGAATTGATTGCCAACCCCATCAACCCTGAAGATATATGGTGGTGATTCTGCTCTGTGGGCCGATATTTAGTGCTCCATAAAATGAGGGTTCACACAACACCATTTGTGCGCGTAGTGGATGTAAATTAATCCTCAATCATTTTTGTAGTGCTTTGTTTATATTTCATTGTATTGTTTTGGCTGTAAAATCATGTTTGCTCTTGTAATTATGGGAGAAGAATAATGAGTTGTGAAATTTAAACAGACATTCACCAGCAACAGCCCTGTGACTTATTTTAGCTCCAACCCTGCTGGTAAGAAGCAGTACTTTTAGTTTGGAAAGTACAATATATCGCAACGCAGAAATTATGTGCTTTCCCATAGCAGCAATTCTAATAAATGAATTCATTCATACTATGTTGTCAGTCTTCAGTCGCAGCGTAATAAACAGATTCGCTTTTGGAGCAGTTGTGTGTGAGAAATACATAATTGTATTTTTAAGAAGTAGATGAGATTTTAATATGCTGTGTAAATCATATAAATCATGTCAGGAGTGTGTGTGTGTGTGTGTGTGTGTGTGTGTGTGTGTGTGTGTGTGTACTTTTCAATATGCAGCACGGCGCTGGAACCAACTGCCTGATTGTCTCGTGAATGCTCCATCCATTGCAGTTTTTAAAACCAGAAAACCTTTTTAATCATAAGTGCCTTTAACTAAACTATTTTACAAGGCCATATCAAAATTATATTTTATTCTATTTTTATTTTATTATTATACACATTTCTATCAATTTTATCTGTATTATTTTACTTAATTTGCATGCAGATTCATCCTTTTTTATTTCCTTTTCCTCTGTAATTCTACTATTTTTGATCTCTATTATTTTGCTTGAAAGTTGTTTGAAACTCTGCTCTTTGGATTGATTTCTTTTAATTGTGCCTCTGTGTTGTTTTAATGTAATTGTACGGCACCTTGAATCTACCTCTGTGTGTGAAAGGTGCTTTACAAATGAAACTGCCTTGCCTAACAGCAGTGGGAGTTGCAGCTCTTTCTCCAGCACATAAGGCTTAAGCTTATCTCTGTTACACATAGACCAAACTGTGAAGTAAATCAGTTTCTATTAGACTTAAATGTGAGAATCATGTGTTTTTAAATGTCTGTTGGTGTGGCCCTAAGGATTTTTTAAGCATTTGTGCATTGTGTTAAAATGTCAATTTAATGACCCCTGACTAACTTGAATTATTTACTATTTTTAAATGGACTTTTCTAAACTGAAACAAATTAACTTAATGAAAATAATCCCTTTTTTTCTTTTCCTGAAGTGGAAAAGACCACGGAGCATTAAAAGATAAGGTTGGTAATATTCTCTAAATGTCAGCAAAATCCATGAAAAGGCCAAATCCAATGATCTCATTTATTCCTCTGTGCCACAGAGCTCAAGTGTTGTCTGAAGACGATTGAAACCACTGCAATAACCAGCAGGGGGACCTGTTTATTACCACAAACATAGTCAGAGTTTATTGTAGTTATTTAGTCCTGACTCCCACACAATGTTGGAGGGCCATAGTCTCCAACAAATGCATCATATGCTTAGTTTACATCAAACTAAAAATATAGAGGAAATCCCAGTGCCCATATGTAGAAAATAAAGTTTGTGACAGGACTTACTGCAATCTTTATAATGAAGGTAGAAAATGACCAAAACATGCTATAAAAATAAGATTATGTTTTCTGAATGACATATATATATGTTTGTATCACACATGCATTTTATTTGTAACGATCTGACCAATGTATTTTGTTTGAATTAACAATTATTAAATCAGGGACCATTTCCTGCTTGTATGTAACCCCTTTCTGCAGTTGGCTTTTATTTTTATTGCTTATCTTTTTCCTCCATCATTTTTCCTCTCTCTCATTCCTGCTTTGTTTCCCCCCTTACTGATGCCAATAGACTTCTGCCAATCTGGCATGCCTGATCATTTCTGATTTGGCCCGGAGTAACAGAATATCAAAGTGCCATTGTCACCGGGATGTCTGCGCTGCAGGGAAACCACCTCACAGGGAGAAACCAATCCTGTGATGTTTAAGAGACCTTCTTTAGGAGACCTTCTTGAAGGAGAAGTAATTGACATTTTTCAAAACTTCTTCTTTTTCTGCTGTTAGATATCATCTCCCTCTGATCTGGTAAAAAAAAATGCCATCCCCTCCCACGGGCCAGATGGTAAACAAAAAATCACAAATGCTGCACACAACAACAAACAGATGACACGTCTGAGAGACCAAAGAAGCATCTACAAATTATTCATGCTTTCTGTTTTAAATCATCATCAGTCATTGTTGAAGTGATTATTAAGCAGCGGTGGATGGGAGAGAGGGATGAAGGCAGAAAACATAAAGGATTGGAACGAAAAAGACAGAAGGGAAAAGATGACAGAGTTCAGTGGAAGCATGTGGGTTGATAATGAATGTAATCTGCATTTAGATGAAATCAGGCTATGTGGTCATCTTTCATTCCTAACTCTGATATACAGTAGTGGTGTTTGAAGAGACGCTTTGAGCTAGAGATGGACAGACCGACACATCAGCACGGCACACTTACTTAGCTTTGTTGTAAAATGTTGCAACAACTAACTAACAACACATTGTTGCAACTGTATGATGTTAGCCATAGATAGCTCGCAACATAACGATGTAGTTTATATTTGCGTGTGGACTTTTTCCTATTCTCACACACCTTTTAAAAAACACTTGCACAAGGGAGTTGTTTCTCTCCACAGTCGCCAAGGTGTTTGTTCATCGAGGGAACTGTTGGGTTTCTGTATAATTTTAATGTCTCGACCTAAACATGTAAATTGCCTTGAGATAATGTATGCTATGATTGGCAAATAAAATTGAATTGAATATGCCTGTCTTACTTGATCCTTTTTCCCCGCTTGTTGTTGTTATACAAACACTGGAAAGTAGTGTCATGGTGTTGTTTAAAAGCTCTAAACACATAAATACAACACATTTTGTTGACAGCATCCATGTTTTTCCCACATTACAACTTCCAAGCACATGAAATGGGACCTTCTGAGGAGCACGTGAACTCACAGGAGGCAGACTTGCCTACAGGGGGCTTTCTTTGCATAAGTGTGGTGTTGGTTGGTATTTTTTGGTTGAGAAAGGATGACATTAGCAACTTTTTTCACCGACTTTTCCAAATTGCTGTCCCAACTTGAGATGGACTTCATGTAAATCTTCCCACTCAGGAACTCATTTTAAATATTTCGACACCACATGAACATTCCAGCAACTTGGCAGCCATCTATTCAAAGACCCCTGACAGTGCGGATTGGCTCTCACGTCATCCTTATCCGCACGTATGATAGACTCATCCACCCATCGCCCACATAATGGAATCATTTTCTCCACCATCCCCTGCATGAACATTCCAAAAATAAAATAGCATCCACTGAGCCAGAATTTCGGCGACTCTGCCTCGCCTCAACGATGCGCTCGGCTGCGCTGACTCAGCGGTTTCTCCCAAAAAGAAAGCAAATTGTCCCCTGATGACTCGTCTAGTTGGATTATTTCACCCCCCCAAACCCATCTGCTATTAATTAGAAATTTTTTTTTATGACCCTTCCCACCCGACTTGGGATCCATCAATACCAGACAGTTGTTTCTGCCTGACAAGAGCAGGCTCCAACCATGTCACTGGTACAGTCAATGTGTGTGTTGATAGAAAATACTAATAATTAAGTGTCTTGTATTTCAATTAATTTCTTTCTTCGCTTTATTTTGGCATCAAAAACTTCCCATACACGCCCCAACACTGCCGTGCGCTTCTCAAGCCGTCCACTGGGCGTCGCTGCTGCCTCCCTCTCTTATTTCCATCCACGCGGCCGCTTGCCAGCTGCCGCGCGGTCACGTGACACATCTGTCAGGGGACAGCATGGCGGACATGCATGTGGAGCCTCAAAACAAATCGCATCGACTGTCCAGCTAACGCGACAGAAACACGCACAGAGCGCGACGAGGCCGGAGCCGGCGGTGGCCGAACCGACAGCAGCATGGAGGAGGACAACAAACTCCAGTTCCCGTCTCTCCCCGCGACCAAGGAGGAGCTGCTGGTGAGTGTGTGTTAGCCGACATGTCCACCGAGGCTAACCCGAGCTAACCTCCGGCACTGCACCTCCTCGGTCCGCCTGAGGAAACACGCCCGCCCCAGTGAGCGGTGTGTGTTTAACTGGGTGCAGCGCGTCCATGTGGACCAGCGCAGCACCGGTGTGTTTCTGTCTTTAGTCCACGTCTGTTCCCTGAGGAAACACTGGGTAGCTTAGCCTCTGACACCACTGTTAGCCACGTATGTACACAGAGTTCACTGGGGCTCGGTCCTCCCGCTGCTTTGTGGCGGTTCAATCTCCAGGTTGTGTCGCATCAACAAATAAAGTGTCCATCTTTAACCCCACTGTGTGTTTCCCCTCTCCCAGGACTGGGCTTATCCAATGAGACGAGAGATGCAGGTATGTAAGAGCAGACTGTTGACAGCAGAATGTCTGTTTGTTGGGTGGGAGGATTCCCAGGGCTCAGTCCCCTCACATATGAAAACAGCCCCTGATTATTAGTGTCTCAGTTATCACACTGCACTGGTGGAATTCACTTATAGGCTAATGTACGAGTTAATTGTTGTTGACTTTAACCATAATGTCCAGCTCTAATCCAGAGAATAGGTTGTATATAAATCTGAGAACCTGATATTTACCAACACGGCTTACATGTGAAATGTTCTAATACCATTAGTCCCTCCCTGATACTGAGTCTGATACCTGGACTTTAATACATTATATATACATAATGTATTAATGTAGTACCAATGCTGTATGGAAGTAAAGATTGCTATAATAATTGGATGGTCTAATACTTGTGTTTAAATTGGAAACACCCCTCCAAACTGAAGTCTTGCATGTAGTGCACGACACCGTTTCACTTGTGGGTCCTTCCATCGTGAAACATTACCAAATTGCTGACATTTTATCCAGTTCTGGCTAATGTGTTACTACTGGGAATTACTTCTTCTTCACCACTCTGAAAACAATACTTGTCGCAGAGCAGTGCAACTGCTGTTTTGGAGCAGCGAAGAACAGGTGATTTCTCAAAAGAATATTGCAGATTTATCTTGGTGAAACTTGGTGAGCAACTTTATTCTTGTATCTGAACACCTAGTTCCCGTGGACTGAAAATCATTGATTTTGAATAGAGTTTGGACAGATTCTTGTATTGGCTGCTTAAATTACCTCTACAATGGACACTAGTCAAGACATTAGGGTCTGACTAATGTGGATGTTTGGAGGCCGATATTAAGGAGTACCGATGCCAATATATTGGCCAAAATAAATATATTTTGAAAAAAATTGGCAATGATTTCTAATAAATCATTATCAAACCATTGTCTAAAAGAAATTTAACAGAAGCTTTATATTTTACAGTTTAAGCATCTAGAAATAAAACAAAAAAAGTAATACAATAAAACGTCTAGAATTTGAATTTGTGTAAATGTGCAATGTCATCAATGCACATCTCTTCTGCCGTGTTTATTCTGTAAAATACAACTTTTCAAATTGGTGCATATTGACAAACACAGATACCAATAATATGTCTGTTAATGGATCATATCTGCACATTTTTACTGGCCATCTTGGGCAAGGCAATAGAGCAATATCAATAATAATTCGCAATATAATTTTCATCAATAGCAATATGACAAAGTCCAATATATATGTATATATTTCTTATACATAGTAAATGCAAATCTGTTGCTTTTCTAGTCCTGATGACCACTCAAAGTGCTTTACAGTACAGTTTTATATTCACCCATTCACACACACATGCATTCAGTGCATATATGTGCAGCACTTTCTCTATGAGAAGGTGCAATTTGGGGTTCAGTAACTTGCCCAAGGACACTTCGGCATGTGGACCAGGTCATAGTGCAAGCACAGCTAAGACATAATGTTTGTCTTTGTCATTGCCTGCTCATAAAAAAAGACTTTAAACCCACAACCTTTACTCAGGAGCAAGACTCAGTCTTTAACTTGACATACCACATACTAACTTGACATAATGTGACATTTATCATGAAAAGTATTGATATCGGCTGATGTGTAAACTTCTATCTTCCAGCCCCGCGTGCAACAAATAGATCAGTCTGGCTCTAAAGACATCATGTCCATAGAGAGGTTAACTGTCTCGCCCTGGGTGAATTCATGTATTTGGGGTTGAGGGATCCTTCTCAACGTCAGTTATGTCACTGCCTGTGTTAATTTGCTGCCCTGCTCTATCTTCAATTTACAGGAGATCTTACCAGGGCTGTTTTTAGGTCCCTACTCTGCTGCAATGAAAAGCAAGGTAAGTTCTCCAGGAGGCCGACACAGAGAAACATTTTCTGCTCGTATACTTTTTGATCCTCTTGTTACTTATCTACTTTCTCTTTGCGCAGCTGCCAATTCTCGAGAGACAGGGCATAACGCATGTTGTGTGTGTCCGCCAAGACATAGAAGCCAATTTTATCAAACCTAATTTCCCTCATACATTTAGGTTAGTATATTTTTCATGTGACTGCATATGTGTGACATGTTGAAAGTGAGTTTATTTGTTCAAGTCCTTCCTTGCTAACCCATAAACTAAATGTTGTTGTGTTGCATCTTTGCAGATACCTTGTATTAGATATTGCTGACAATCCAGTGGAAAATATAATCAGATTTTTCCCAACGGTGAGTTAACAAAGCAGCCTTTATATTTCCTTCTTCGCTTGCTGAAATGAGATGTCCGGCAATTTCATTTCTCTCCTTCATTTTCTTCCTCACAGACTAAGGAATTTATCGATAGCTGCTTAGCAACAGGAGGTAGGAATGCATGCAGTGTCCTTTTACTTACTCAGATTGTCAAGTAGAAAAGAAGAGTTGTCAACCATCTCTCTTCTTTCTCTTCTAGGAAAGGTACTGGTTCATGGTAATGCAGGGATATCAAGAAGGTGACGTTTGCTTTACATTCTCACATGATTTTATATTGTAATTTCTCAACATGCACTTAGCCCATTGTGTAGTGAATTTCCATGACATATGGCTGCTAAAGGTTTCTAATCTATCCTTGGATATTGTATTTTTAATTCACTTAATTATATTCTCAGATTAGAACAAACTATAGCTTTGAATGTGACACTGTCCTTTATTCCTTGTTTGATTTAGTGCCGCCTTAGTGATTGCATACCTTATGGAAACCTTTGGGATGAAATACAGGTAGGTTTTCTTTTGTTTTCTTCTTAGTTTTACATCATTTGAAAACTTTTCAATTTTCTTTTGTACCATATAAGAGAAATTGTATGATAGAATGCAGGTATCAGAAATATATACTGCAGCTTAATTGTTAGATCATTTTGGTTTTTTTTAGAAGCATTCTTCTACAATTTAGAGCTAAAACACACTGGTTTAGAGTGATGATACTCAGTGTTTCAGAGACTGTGGGTGTAACTTTGTCCTGTTCACTTTGAAGGGATGCATTCAGCCACGTCCAGGAGAGGAGGTTCTGCATCAACCCCAATGTGGGCTTTGTGCATCAGCTACAGGTGAGGCTTGACCCCCTCACACAGGTGTTAACTGGTACTCAACACAATATACTGTCAAGAACGCTGCTTTTGTTTCTATATATGATGACTGCAGCAAAATGTTCTGCTTGAAGACTTTTGCATCCTTTTTTAGACATAGATTTGATCTATTAATTAAAAAATTTAAAGAAAAAAAACAATAATGATTTTCAGGCACTATGTCATCCATTAATGTCCGTCTAACAGACATATACATGATGAAGTATGAAGAAGAGGGTCTTTATACATCCCTTCACATCTTACTTATGAAGAAAAGAGTGTGTCATATGGGATATTAACAATATTGCAGCAGATCATTTGATGTTTAAAAAGATGGAGAGTGTGTGTTTAAAACAAGGCTTAGTCCGGTGACCTGTTCTCTTTCAGTATGAATACTAATTCTGAATAATGGTCTTGAATAATGGACCCTGTAGAAATAATTTCCCCATCTTCAGTATGCACACACCCATCACTCAGCAGGAGACATTTAGCAGTGAACATATTCATTTGATTTGTAAGCAACATGAGGATGAGCAGAGTTTTCTTTAGCAGTCGCATGACAAGTATGTGGTTAGGGTTAGTGAAGGCACATTGCTTATCAGTACCAAGGGTAAAAGTCATTGTATCCTAATGAATGTGTGTGTGTTGTGTTTCTGTGTGTATTATATGATATTGTATTGTAATATAAAATGTTATAGTTCTTATTACATCATATCATATTGTATGTTATATTTGTCCTGCCACAGTTTGAGGGAGGAAAATATGAGCAAGAACATGTTTACACACCATAGAAGGTTTCTAACAAAGTGTTTAAAATCTGTGGATACATTTTTTTCGTACACACAATACACTGGCATGAAGGGTAATGTTGACATTTTCTGCTATCAGCCATGACAGTCTCCAGGTTGAACATTTAATTGAAAGCAAATCTTCCGTCAGCCTGAAAAACCGGTTCAGAGAACATAACATCACATTACTAACAACATGCTCTGTTCTGCTGACTGTGCTTTTCTGCAACCAATGCTAACTCCGTACAGCCGTAATAAGTGTTTGTTTCCTAGGAGTATGAAGCGATCTACTCAGCCAAATTGACCATTAAGATGATGTCACCGATGCAGTTGGGCAGGTCCTTCTCTTTACAAGCTGGGATGCCAGGTTTGTACACAGTGTGCGCAGTCCTGCACCATCAGCAAATTCATACTTACTTCTGCACCCTTTAATATCATGAATGTTTCTATTTAGGTGGCTCAGACTTATATTCCAGTTGCAGCTTCCATGAATTGACTCACAATTTCCCTGATCTGTTGTATGCTAATGATTTCACCGAGCTCAAACTGTGAAGTATTCAGGGTTTGACACATAATTAGATCCAGAAGGGATGCTTATTTAGTCTGACTCACCAGATGTCTGATGACTTTCCTCTACCAATGTGATTTCATAGCAACGGCATAAAGTTAAGAACTAACATACAAGGACAGAAAAGAGAAAAAAGGATACATTTGAAAAAGAAGTCAGCACAAATCACAAGATATTTCCTAAACCGGATGATTCTCCCCTGCTGACACAGCGCTGTAGAGGCAGTAGGTCCGGCCTGTGATTTGCAAACTTGTTTTTGAACTCAACAAACTGTGTAATGATATGTGCTGTAGGTTAACTTCTTCTTTTTGTCCACATTTCTTCAACAGGAAGCCGTAAGCGCAGCCTGGAGGAAGACGAAGACTTTGGAGCAATGCAGGTCACAGCAGCACAGAACGGATGAGCTTTGCTTACATTTAGCCGTGTGGCGCAGTGCACTCGTTTCTTTTTTTTTTTTTACATTTTTAATGGGATTAAAAATGTAAATATTTGAACTTTTTCTAATGGGAAGGGAGGAGGGCGGGAGGGGGGGACCACTCATGTCTGAGACGTGGAGTGCTGATGGGGATGGGCAAATTTGATAACAATTTTTTTTTTTTTTTTTCTTGAACTGTATGCACTGATGGGAGATTTTTTGCAGTTTTATAGTATTTAAAGCATTTTGCATTTGCAGCGGGACAGTATTGCAATAATGCACTTTCGATACTTGAATTTGTGTAGACGACCAGAAGGGGGCAGTCGGCAAAAGGGAAAGTAGCCCGGATGTTGCCCAGTGGAGGACACGAGAAGAGGAAAAGCTAATGCCTTTATTTTGGGAGTGATAGGATTGTGGACTAATATCAGGCTTAATGTGAGATAGTAAAGAATTGAAAAATAACTCACTGCTTAATAAAAAGAAGTCTGACAGAGTTCAACAGTGTTTTTATGTGTTATCTTAATGCTGTGCTTTTATTTATTTATTCCCTAAAGACACATTTTATATTGAAAAATAAGATGTTATTCTACATGCTGTTATAGTATTTATTTTAACAGAGAGCTTTGGGGGCAGAATGGGTTTAACCATGAGGCTGAAGTTTGTTTCATTTTAAAACAATTTTGCAATGACGCCACTTAAATCCATCTTCCGTCTTCCACTTATCCGGGCTCGGGTCGTGGAGGTAGTCGGCCAAGGAGGCTTTCCGATGTTCCTCTCCCTAGTTACGCTTTCCACCTCTTCCAGGGGGATTCTATGCCCGATGGGATATGGTATCCCTCCAATGAGTTCTGGGTGAGCCCCAGGGTCTTCAGAATTATTTTACAAAAAGAAATTAAGGTGAATACTGTAGATCAGAATAGTTTATTTTGGCAATTACATATTTGGAAATAAATTACATAAAATATCTTCCCCTGTTCTCCAGAATAACAGCATAGTTATAAATCTTAACTACAAAAAGCTTAAATAAAGGTTTGCTTACAAAAATCATTGTTACCCATTTCTCATCTCTTCTGATTGGGAATATCAACCAGATACAAAACTGTAAAAACCTATTACTTCATTTCTATTGCCTCACAAAACTTTTGTTGTTCAGTTGATGCTTTATGTATTGGAACCTTCATAATTATCCAGCAACACAACTGTCAGAGAAAGAAAAGTCTTCTGTGCAGAGAGGACTGAAGAATGAAACTCAAGTAGAACCTGTTCTCTTAGGAAAAAGTTGCTGTTCTTTGGTGACTCGCCCTTTATGATCAATACAACAGAGATTGTTTGCTGAATCCTGATCCTTCAAGCATGTTTGGTTTTGTAGTGTTGTTGAGAAACTGTTGTAAACTCTTAATTCTTTTGTTCATCTGGTGCCTTCTTCCTGTCCCGAGCGCGTTAACTACCAGTTTCATGGTAGCCACAGATATTTGAAAGTTCTCTGTCATTTACTCAGCAGCGTAACACGAGAGGACATCACATTTACAGTAACTGGCAGATGATGAGGAAGATGATGTCAGGTTACCGTGGTTACCAAAGGGGCGCAGGATGATGTTGAACTGAGCAGAGGGCTTTAACATACATTCATGTATCTGCCAGTTCTTAAGACATTGTCAAGTTCAGATGTCGGTTTGTGTACAGGGCAAAAAAAAAAAAAGGTGACCATTTCCCCCCCCCCCCCCCTAGTGCACTGCCCTATGTTTTCTTTTTTTTTTTTTTTTTTAAAGAAGACTAGTGACACTCTTAGCCTACATGAATATTTGCATTTCGCTCATTAACTGCCTGTTTTCCCTTCAAATTCTACATCTAATGGTCTCATACAGCTGCCAGGCGAGCTCACTGTGTCACACCCCCCATCCCCTTCGCAAATTCCTCCTTCAGATCTACATTGATCTCATCCGGGGCCTCTCTGCATGTCTGCCTGCAGGGCTCCTCTGTGGGGTCACTTCTGGCGCAGGTTCTGCTCTCAGGTCAGCTCCACTGTCAGGAGACGAAGTGCACGCAAAGAGGAGCCCTGCAGACAAGACCCCTTTCTCTAGAATCCTGCTTGGAGTAAATCAATCGCAAAAACATAGAACTTAAATCCCTGCATTTATAAAGATATGGTCCATTTCTCCCAAATTGTTCTCAAAGCTGCTGCTGTCCTCAGTCAGAGAATCGACACTGCATGTAGGTCTCCTCTGATGCGCCATAGCCAAACTTTTGGTAAAAAGCCACATTTTTGGGTGCACATTCCAATGTGATTTTGTAGCAATTCAGGTTTTTGCTGAGAAGAGTAAGAGTTGAAACTAACCTACAAGGAAGAGAAAAAAGAAAACGGATGAGTCTTTAAAAAAAGGTCAGCAGAAATCCCAAGATGTATCCTAAACTACCTTCATATGCATAACATTATTGAAATACACGGTTTTAAACATTAAAACGAGCGTAAAGAAGATTTCTGTGTCCAGCTCACACAGGTCTACTCACAGTTTGCCCAGCTGCTTCCCTCTGCAACCGTCACTAACGACTACCTCCTCCACCCGGCCTCTCTGCAAACAAAACCCCAACAGAGGTGGTTTTCATTATAAATACATAATTTCAACCAATTTTAAGATTATAAATAATCAATAAATATGAATCAATGTAAAAAAACAAAAAACAGAACAGATTACAAATATAACCTTTAGAAAGAAATTATAGTTGCATCTATTATTAAAATATACACAAATTGTTGGGGTGTAATTTACCTTAGCACAGGAGTGGATGAATTTGTGTTCTGTGATCAATGTGGCCGTAGCAACAATCTGTCCCAGATTTGTGTCCTCCACCACAATCACAAAGTAGTCTCCCGTCTTCTTCATATGCTCAAACTTTTCTGGAATCAAAAAGACAACAATTTGTTTTTAATGGATCTAATATTGTATTTAAAGTCCGTACACTAGCTGCAGTTAATTCAAGTCTGATGCCCAGAAAGAGAGTTGACTTCAAAAAATGTGGGTGCACTTTGGGAGTTAAAATATTTGAGTTGTGTGTTAATTGTAAACGTTCTGAACAAAGTAAATAGAAGGGCAGTATCTCACTTTATTCATACATCAAATAAGCATTATGTTAAGCAAACTCACTTGTGAATTGCTCGGGTGTGACATCGCCTGTCTGCGTGAGTTGAGATAGAACCTTGAAGAATCCTGAAGCACAAACACACAACAGTTGATGAAAGCAACTTTTTTAAGTTATATTTTAATTTATTACATTACTAAAATCTTTCATCTAAGCCACTTAGGAGAAAAAAAAGTGTGTTAATATTTGTATTATTCTTCACTACAGGTTTATCTACAAAACAGAAACATGACATTAAAAAAGAAATACAGAGGAGGGTTGAGCAAGAATAATGTGGACTCTGTTATTTTGGGTTGATATATTGAGTTAGGGAGGATGAGTAAGGTGGTGTAGAGAGGAATCAGCTCTGAATAAACTTCAGCAAGAAAGACCAGGTGTTGTGGGATCAGATTGTCCTTTGGGGTTGCTCTAGGGCTAGTAAAATAATATATTAAATAAAAGTGGTCTGAAATATGTCCCCGGACTCACCTCTATTGAAGTCGGCCATACAGAGCGGCCTCAGCACCAGGCCTTCTCCGGGGCTGGACGGAGAGATGGGTGGAGAGAAGGACACGGTGTTGCAGCTCCAGTCGAGCTCCTTAAGCAGAGAGGGCTCAAAGAGCGGAGTCTCGTCCAGCAGCATTCCAAGACCTCGGCTTAAAAAAAAACACACACAAAGGCAGGTGAGGGGAGGTAAGTTCCCACGCCGATAAAACAATGAAAGTATGACCCACTGAATAGAGTCTCATCTAAGATCAGCAGTATTGACCGTACCTACGTGTGTGCTTGAACTCACACAGGACTTTGATCAGACAAACACAATCTGACGTGCCTCCCTTTAATAGCTGTAAGAGCCTGCTGGCATTTAAACAGACACACGCCCTTGTGAGATAATGAGGTGACACCTTAGTTTCTTGAGCTGGTTTTTTCTCTCGATGATGATGATGATGATGATGATGTGGACCAGGATGTGTAATGTGAGAGGGGTGAAACCAACAGAGGGCCATTCATAGTGAAAAGTTATCACTGCTAAGTTGGATGAAGCTAGCAGATGTTTACATAGTGGTTTCCATGGCAGCCAAACACTGCTGTCACCAACAACAAACAATGCGAGTAGATTATCACAGTTAAAATAAGTTTAGAAAGTGGTATTAGGACACCATGTTTCGCTACGGTAGCCCCAGTGGCCAAATAACTCATGAGCACTTCTCCACTAACGTTGTACGGACCGGTGTTTCAGCTAGCTAACGTCACATTAGCAGAGATTCGTTTACTGAAGTGACATCTGACTGAGTGTCCACACGTATAACACACATGTACTTTACAAGCCCGTGTCACTTTTCCTCGTGTGTCCCGTCAAGCGGCCAAACAAACTACACAACCCAGCGGCTTTAACCCCACATGCACCGCCAGCGCTACTCCCGAGGGGGTTAGCCCATGCTAAGCAGCGAGCTAGCGATCTAGCTTGGGAGCTTACCGGTGACAGGAGCACAGGGAGGAGAGAGGCACGGCGCAGCGGGGCTCCCACAGACCGGAGGACGCACGATGACAGCCCGGCGAGCTGCTGGTTCTGAGTGAGGCTGGGCTACATGGTCGGGGGGACAGCGTGGGTGTTGCCTTCTGCTGCTGCTGCTGCTGCTCACGCCTGACGTGGTGACGACGAGCGGTCGCATGCCTGACGTGGCAAAACATGCCGGACGTAAAGGTGCAGCCCAAAACAACGTCAGGGGCTCAGAAGAAATCCCGGGGAAGGAGGTTTTGATTATCAAAGATTAGTTAGCGATACACATCAAAGTCAGATTAGAGATCATAGACATGTATGAAGTTTTACTTAAACTGCACAAGCAGCCCAAAAACAACGAATATTTGCATTTGACACAATCCAACACACAGTCACGTCTCCATGACATCAGAGGACATTACATTGACTTTCTTTCACTTTCGCATAAATTGTGATTCGCCCTAACCTAACAGTAATCTTAACCTAAACTTTACAGTAGCCTATCATTAAAACTTGTCTTCACTTTAAAGTGAATTATCTATCTAGTTACTTGCTTTGTGTCTCCATGTGGAAGTAGGTCCACATAATTTGACTGTATCAACAGATTTAGGTCCCCACATGACTAATACCTGGACCACACACACACATACATTTGTGTACATACAAAGAAAAAAGATGAAATTGTCACCCTCTTTAGTTAAAAAGCCGTAGAAGCTCTGTTTATTGAGTCTTTTGTATTGACATTATTTACAAAAACTAGATTTACAGAAATCATCCATTACCAAACCATTCTTAATTTAGGCACAAAATTACAGGAAAGCTCAGTCCAAATAAGTATTTAGGTTTTGATTAAATAAGACATGGTTATGAAAGATAACCCATGATTAGGAAAATATATCATGGATATTCAAAGATGTTAAGTAACTGGATGACAAACTGAAAATGAAAATAAAACAGTCCTTTTTTTTTTACATTTAAATAACTGAAAACCTGAAATCTAAATCCAATAATTGTTACAACACCCCCAAACAGAGTTTGAGCAATAAAATTAAAACACACAATCAAGATCACAACACTTCAGCTTCTCGAGGAAGTTGGTGGGCTGCTCTTTGGGATAAAGTGGAAGCAAACAAAAGCACTTGTCTGGATTCATGCATACCTCCCCCCAAACTTCCCTCGCACAATAATCGAAGAAATCAAACACTTATAATACACACAGTGTCAGTGTCCGTCTTTGTGTCCGTCAACACGTCTCAACCAGCTACAGATTCAGTGTAAATTTGTCAGCACCCAATAAAACTCCAAGGGCCCAGTCCATTTTGTATATTGCTGCACATTTCTGTAATAAAATCTTTTAGCAGAGGATGATTATGTTCCCTGCTGGTATGTTTCAGTTAGCACTTCTCAATGTGAGTAGACAAAGGCTGTACAAACAAAAAACACCCCCTCCAAAACTTTCTTCAATAAGATTCTCAGTCATTCACCTGATTAATATATTATATATTAGATCTATAATTAGCAAACACATCGTGATTTGTGTTAAGTTAATGAGATCATGTTGCTGCTCATCCAAGAGGCGTCACCTAACGATCTGATGAACACTGTTGAAAAAGCATCAAAACATCCTTGAAATACTGAGCAGCAAGTCCAACTTCTACAGACTTAGCTATTTCTGCACAAGTTCAAAACAAATCAGACATGGTTGGCAATTCTCAACTGAAAAGAATATTTTCACAACTCAACAGCAGTGAGTAATATAAGAAAATAAAACCAAAGATGAGAACTATTGTTTGTGTACAAAATGTAATATACCCCCTCTGTTTATCTGGGGCCAGTTTTAGAAAACAAAGAATTACACTCAAACTCCCTCCTTGTGTTAGATAACAAATGAAAACTTATTTGCACTGGGTGTTATTACACACTAAATACAGAACAACCCGTGTGGGTCCAAAACACTTTTGTTTGCAGCATTGCTTTGATAGAGACATTCATATTTGACTGAAAGGCTGAACAATACTAAAGTGACATTCTCCTACTCAAAGGTAAGAAATAAGCGTACACTTGATTCACAGTTGAAACTCATAAAATAACAACACAGAAACAGGTCAGCTGAGTTTCTCCGTCCAGAATACGAAGCTTTCGGCCATGAGCAAAAAAGAGTGAAAAACAATTGCTAAAAAGGAAAACAAACAAGGACCCAAAAAGTAGCTTTATCGAATAATAATAACACCTTCAAACCCTCCTCATTAAAGACTTGGATCTCCTGAATACAAAGCATGCTCATCTCCCACAGCAGACACTGACTCTATGGAAGCTAGTGGTAGCAATGTGTGGCACGAGAGTAAAGGGCAATGCAGCTTTGCATTTCTTAACTTGCACTCATCAATTTATATAATGCTCCAAATACTCAGGCTTGTATCAGTGATGCAGAGGCTATTCACAGTAGTCCCACCTAATTTAGGCAGCTCAGAACGGTCCAAAGGCCATGTTTGCAATGCTTTTTAATTAGAGGTTTGAATAGATGGTGACCATTGACTGTACAACACATGGGGACAGGTTGAAAGAGCTCTGTTTTTGCCTCATGGGATGATGTTGTTGTAGACTCTTCAGCTGAAGCCAATCATTGTATCAGGGTGAGGGGTTTAGCTGGATTTGCATGCGTCCCTCTGCAGCTGCTGCCACAATTCTACGTCTCAGGACACTTGAGTCCAACTCTGGGACAATGTCCTCCTCCAGTCCAGGCAAATCCTCGTCCTGATCCTCTGGACTCTTGTTCAGGAATCTCCTATGGGGCAGCAGTGAAAATGTAAAGATATGATGCAATGCAAGATTATAGGAAAACAAGGCAGCTAGGAATCCTTATCGTGTGTGAATAAATTACATTATCACTTTAAGCTCTTTACAATTGGGTCTTTCAGCTATTCTGGTAACCAAAACAAGAAAGCCTTCAACATTTGTCCTGTCTTCAAAGACTGTAGTGACATTTCAAGCACTCAATCCACTGGGTTAAAGAAAAAACCTCAAAGCAGCAGTGTACCAACCTGCGAGCTTGCTGGAGCAGCTCTTCTTTCCTCTGCATTAGCATCTTCTGCCTCTCCTCAGCGGACTTAGAGAAGCGACCTCCTCTGACCTCCATGCTGTCTGCCTCGTTGATTTCCTGCTCAGCTGCCCCATTGGACCCTGCCTGCTCCTCTCCTGCATTGTTCCCCTGTATAGGGGAGCGCTCTATGGCCTAAGGAAGAAATAATGTCAGACAGTGTGACCCATTCTTCCTCTGACCCATTTGAAAGAAAGTCAGGAGAGTGTTTCCTTGGCATTCATGGAAAAATGTAAATGGCTCCCTTGTTAACATTTAGGCCTAAATTAACTGACCTGTGTTGTGAAGGGTACCTGGATGCGTCCCTCCAGGATGTTGTCAGTGGTGACCTCCACAGAGCGGGTCAACTGCAGGTCCTGCATCACCAGGTAGGACGGCACCTGAGGGAACATCTCCTGGATCTGATGGGCCTGATGACCAGACGTTACATGGACAAGGATTCAGAAAATGATGCCGTGAGAGGGAAGAGCAGAACTTAAGCTGGTGCAAGTTAAAATTGATCTTTTAAAACGGTTAACACAAGCAGGTCTTCTGCAAACAGTGTTAGTGATTTACAAGAATGAAAAAGTTCAAAAGACCTCAAATTCTTGGCATATTTAGTAACTAACGGGTTCTACCAAATCTGTTGGATTAAAAATATTCTTGTAGTGCCAGTAGGGTTGAGGTTAGGGCAAACAGCACTACTTGAATTTGACAGTATTACACATAACATCTATTGTATTATCTTCCTACTGTGTCACATGATTATTTGGTTACAATCATCCCTGAATGATCTCGGCTGCAGTTCAAGTTAGGCTAGCTTAATTTGATGGATAATAAGCAGCCTCATACCCAGTTTACATCTGCTGAGTTTTATACAGAGGTCATCATTGTAACAAGCATTTAGCAAGACTTCAAATAATATCGAAGTAAGGTAATTATGTTTAGAGCATTTTGGTTATGGTACTCGAACCCAGGCAATATTGTTGAAGCAGTAAACACAAGCTACTTGTAAACAAGACAGAGACAAATTCATTGCAGCACTGGTTTGTGCAAATAAAGTATCAAAAACCCTTCAAAAATTTTAAAATTAGATAATACCTGGTTCAAACTGCTATCTGTGTCATCTCTCTTAAAATCAAAAACTTCATCAGACTGTAAACTTGAACTCACCATGGCCATGAGCTGGGAGTTGTTGTTGGCCTGAGCGATGCCCAGGATATTGGTGGTGTGCATTACTTCCACTGAGAAACTGGGCAGCCAGCTGGCAATGCGAGATCCTACAGGGGAATATGTGGGTTTAATAAGTGATTGTCACACACAGCCGATCTGTGGAGGGTAACTGCACAACCACATTCGTCCTTGGATCAGTGTCTGAAAGACTCACCATCAAAGTGGAAAAAGTGGTTGTGATGGTTGATATGTGGTCTGGCTTCTGGAGCGGCTCCTCCGGGGCCGGCGTTGTCCCCCATACCTCCGCCCTGCGGCTGGCCTCTCGCTGGGGCCCCATCGCCACTGATGTTCAGGGATGTCCGACATGTTGGGCATGATGTGTCCTGCTCGAGCCACGACCGCAAACAAGAGCTGGAAGAACAGACACACAGATCACAAATGTTATTATAGTACTAAGACTTGCCATTAATTTAAGCATCAAGACAAGTCTTCTGTTGCTAAATATCAGGATCTGTGCAGGGAATCTTGCTGAAGAACACTCACCAAACTGCTCGAATATTATCAGAAAAATATCTTTACAATGAAATTCATATTACTATGAAAGAGAGAACTGTTCCGGTGCAGTCTCCTTTAGGCATCTTTATTATACCTCCAAAATAAAACAGTATCTAGGATAAGGAGCCCCATGTAAGTGATACCGCAACCATCCCTTGCATGAAGGCGACTCATAAAAATCGCTTTACTTGTGGAAGAGATGGCCGCAGGGTAGTTTGCGTGCTGTCAGCATGGTGTCCCAGCAGATGGCACAGTCGTCATCATTAGCTGCCAGCTCCTCGGCAGTAGCAACAGCAAACCTGCATTAAAAGTTCACAGAATATGAAAATAATGATGAAACAAGTGACGATCGACTCAGTACAAAGCTACAAGTGAGAAATAACGATATAAAACAAAAAGGAGAAAACAGTCAAATAAAACACAGCCTCACCTGGCCTCCATGTTGTTGATGACACGAAGGTAATTCTTGTGTCGGCGAACGCGACGCTGGACCTCATGGAAGAGATACCGCAGCTGCATGAAGATAACCAAGCTTGCCATGGACAGCCAGATGTTACCAAAAAGCTAACGAGAGGCAGAAAAGGTAAACGATTAGGGAACTATCAAGAGAAACAGGACATAGTATATTTTCATAACATCACATGTCTCCGTGCCTTCAGTGTATCTTACCAGCATATGGATATGGTGCATGAGGTCCAGAAACAACATGGCCAGCTCCATGATGAAGTCTGAATAGTAGACATAAGTCCCCTTACTCTCCCAAGTGCCTGGATGGTTAAGATCCCACAGATGAATGGAGTACCTGAGGACATGCACAACTCTTTAAACACAGGTGATATTTACAGGGTTTCTGCGCCGATCAGATGATGCAAATATAACTATTTCATTCATAGTTATATAATTAATAGATGGCTGAACCAATTCAAAATGATTATGTACTTAAGTGCTTACTGTTGGTCTGATGGTGCCGACTGTTGTACCAGGCTCACTTTTAGTGTACAAGTATATAAGATTTCCTGCAGCCCGCAATCACATTCAGAAACATTTTGCAACCAACAATTCTCCATACAGCAGCCAAGATACAAGATTTTAGACATTCAAAATTGCAACCAAGATCTTTTGACGGAATTGAATTCACTGCTTTACAAGACCTGCAGACTGTACTGACACAGTAACGTGGTTGATCCAGCTATTGGAGCAAAATGAGTTCATGAATCAAAATTACTTTAGAAAGTATAAACAACACACTAGCACAGGCATCACTGCCATCGGTAAGACAAAATTTGACAAATGTGACCAATCTATCTAGATAGCAGAAGAACAGAGAGTTAAGAGTGTAACGAAAGAAAATACAAGCTCATCGTTTCTAAACAATTTTGCCAAAATGCTTGAATAAGACAAAACGGTGAAAAAGTCCAAAGCTGTTGTGAGGCAAGTAAAACACAATCCGAGGTAACAACATGAAACAAGAACTTCTATTAGGGTTCAAAGTGAGGGTGGTTGGTCACCACAAACATTATTTTACCGTGTGACAAGCTACAGGCTCTACTAGTGACAAAACCAGTTCCCGAATATAGAGCAACACTAATGAATCCATAAGGGCCTCAGCTGATTTGAGTTATTTAGAGTTGTCCCAAGACCTAACCACCTTCTTTGGGACAAAGACGCCTTTTATACTGGCGCTAATGGAACCAAAGGAAAACATTAGCTCGATTTCAAATTTGTAGAGGCTATGTCATCTGTCCTGCTGCGGTGTGTGCATGAGTGTGCTTGTGTAAGGAGTCTTTAAGGAGACTTACCGCATGATGACATGCCCAGTACGCACAGTCACCAGCAGACACTGGAGAAAAAAGTACAAAGATTAAATTGATAAAATATACAACCATCCAAAATAGACTTAAAATAAAATATTGGAAAAATAAATGGTGAAGGGATGTTTTGAACTCAGGCCTAAATAAAAGCTTTTATGACAGAATCCAAGATAATCTTTGCTTAGCATGATCTAAGTGCATTTTAAACATAGTTTTGGCATTTTTATACAGTTGTGGCCCCAGACTCTCACCTCGGCTGCCATAAAGGAGAGGGTGTGCATGCCATGGGACGCTCCTAGCAGACCACAGACCACAGCGAGGCCACAGCAGTCCAACAGAAGAGAGACCAGCAGACAGAGCACTCGCACATGGCTGTGCATGGGAGTGGAGGGGGAGAACGACAGCTGTGGGGAAAAAATGAGGATTGTAAAGTTTTCTTTGTCCTTAAATACAAAATAAAAATAAAATTGAGTAGTTTTAATTATTTGGGAATTTCTAGTGGGCTTCCATGGACAAAGACAACAACGACAGCATAAACTAACACAATATGAACGTAGATGTTCATGAACCATTCAGCTGATGGAAAACAAGTGTTTCTTGGTTTAACTTGCTCACATACTGTCATGCAGTACTAATCACACAGAAAGACTAAGAGCTCGGACTTTTCCCTTCCAAATTTTACACAACCCATTTCAAAATCAATAAACTCCTCACACATTAGCCACATAAAGTCCATGGTCAGAAAGAAGATTGCGTAAGACTGTGAACCTATAGCTCTAGAGTGTGTAGACCACATTTGTGACATCATTACAAATATTTGAACACTTCAGGTGAAATTGTTTAACAAGGTTTACACACTCACAACATATCTATCATCTTTAGCGTTTCTGTTACTCCCCTAAAGGAAGACATTTACTTCGGAGAAAGCCAGTCAACATTACATCACAGGAAACATACCAGCTTCATGGCAGTTTTAAATGTCGTTTCTTGCAGGGAGCTGAATAAATCTGATATTTTGTTTTGCCCAACATGCAGAGCACAACCTGATACAGGGCCACGTCAATGTAGTTAGTGAAACTGTATCAGTAGGCTAACATACCAGTGCAATGGAACTATTTATAGACTCAGAGGTGAAAAGACTCCAGTCATTCTTAAGACTTTTGGGAGACGCTCAGTACACTCTGTGACCTCTGAATGAAGTTTGTATGTGCACTGATCAAGTGTCATTAAACAGCAGACTTTCTGCCGCCTTGTATTTACTCTAAGTTCTTATGAGTAAAAAGGTAGTCACAAAGAATGTAGGTCTAGTCCTATCTTGTTTACTATGGATCCTAAACAGGCAAAGCTTTCACTGAGGGATGTTTAGCCCATCGATCATCCTCTATAATCTCTCCAGGCAAAGAAACAGACAACTTGTAGCAGAAGTACAGTTTTGTGAAAAAGCTCTTCAGCTGTTTAGTTTTAGCTTCAGAGCTTCCTAAACCTGCATAATGCCATACTGGCCATTTCCAGTGCCTGAATCTACATTGCAATGTACAAAGTGCTTGAATAGTCTATAGCAAAAAGGAAAATAATAATACATTTGTTTATTGTAAGATTTTCATATGAGGAAGTCATGAACGAGGGAGCCTCGGAGCCCTGGAGAGAGTAAAAAAAGAAAGGTGTTGTTTGTAGAACTTACATATTCAAATCGGTCTTTGCAGAGCTGAACCATGAGGTGGAGAAAGACCAGTGCAGAGAACCACAAACACCACATGACCACCTCCTCCACTGTCTGCACATTCAGCACGCCGAAAATGAAGATAAACTTGTAGAAGATGAAGTTCCAGAACTTGTCTTTTAGATGCTGAGGAGTAAACACAGAGCACATTAGCAAGTTCATTTCTAGAAGGGCTACACTTCAGTTGCAAAGGCTTAGAGGTTGACAACCCCAGGCTGTTTGACAGACCTCATTTCAACAGACTCACCTGCTTCTCGCTGACTCTCAGTGGGCCGAACACCACGTACTGAATCATTTTGGCAAATAACATCAAAGAGCAGCAAAATGTGTTGACTAACACCTGGAGGAGCACGAGAACAGAGTGGCAGTTAGTTGTTTATTTTTTAAACAACATCTTCTTCTGGAGCAATGCAAAGTCTTTAACTAAACAACACTCACCCATACAAAGAGGCTGTCAGTGGCAAGATACCACAGCACAGTGGTCGCCAACTCTTTGTTACTAAAATCATTATTTAGATGTTCAAGATCCACCTCTGGGGCAGCCTGTGTTTCATCGGTTTCCAAGGCCCCAAAGCCTGGATCAGTGACAGTGTTGTAGGCGCTGAAGATGCTGCCGGCGAGCAGAGCCACACTCAGGATTGTGTAGGTCTGCAGGCTGGGCCATGGAAACCTCTCCAGAAACAGCAGAGGCATCGCAGGGTGTGAGCTCCTCTTCTTCTCGACGCGTAGAAACGGGGTCTGTCCTGATCAGACGACTCAAACAACCTGTAAGGGCAGAAGGGAGTTTGGTGACGTTGGCCAAACTTTATTACTCAACTCAGTGTAATTGTTACACAAACGCAAACGTGCTAGCACTGGATAGCTGCTAACTCGTGCTAATGTGTGAATTAATGACGATTGTGGAAATAGACAGTTGACACACGAATGCAAGATTATCATGGTAGTTTCCAGGAAGTTAGCAGACTGACGTTAACCATTGACAACCTTGCTCTCTAGTCGGCTAACTGCGTGTTAGCTCAAGACTGTTCGTATATGTGTAAATTAAAGCGTATTGAATCGGCGATCGAACACGCTTACATAAATACCCGCTGAACGAAAAGCAGCTCACGCCCCTGCCGTTAGCTTATCACCTGGCTAACGCTAGCTAGCACTAGCCTAGCTGTCAGCTAATGTTGGCCACAAAGCCGACCCCTGTGAACAAGCACCAGACATCGAGCTGGTACCAGATCGCCACTTACAGTTCGTCGCAGACTTGGTTAAAGATGGTGTCCAGCGTCACTCGCCGTGTTCCGTGTTGTACTTTTAGTGCAGCAGCACCGGGAACAGCGGAGTTGACAACATCGTCTTGTTTATTTCACCGAGCAGGCAGCTGAGAGAGGAGGGGGGGGGGGCTATCGGAGCTGCGCATCGTAACTACGTCATCACGACAACTTTCAGATCAAAGTAAATCTTTTATTGTACAGATGACGGATGAAAGCTTCTAGATGCTTCCTCCTCCTGGGATTAGATGTTCTTTGTTTATAAATTGCAAAAATTACAAAAAAAACCCCCTCATATTCGAGGATGGTATAGATAGATAGATAGATAGATAGATAGATAGGTAGGTAGGTAGGTAGGTAGGTCGATAGATAGATGTCACTCAGAAGAGCACATACCTTTACCAACACCCTTATGAAACCACAATAAGATTAACTAGACCCAGATTTTTATATGGATCCAAACAAAATTATACGCTCATTGATTTTCATGAAAATCATTCAATTATTCTCTGAGAAATGTTGCAAAACACGCTATCTCACAATGTTAAAGTAGAGACAAAATTCCAAAGGCGCAACAAAATGTAATGGGTTCTTCCTTGACTCGTACCACATCCATCCTTGTGAAGTCTCAGGTTAATCATTAATGATTTTGGGTGAAATACTGAACAACTTCATATTAAATATTTCACAATGTTACATCTACAAAAACTATGTCATATGTAACTTTGTCAAAGCATCCTTTCCTACTGCATCACTACCCCGGAGCAAGACCAGGCCTATTTAAAGGTTACATGCACGTACATGCACATCTATTTTTACCTGTCATATAAATATACCAGTGTGTTTCCCCTTACCTCCCATTCAATGTCTGTGTTTCTAATGCATTTTCAAGACATGTTTGCCGTTTGATGCTAAGTTTTCCATCAATACGAAGACCACATCCATGATCTGGGATTTGATTTCTGTTCTTACGTTAACATTTATCAGGCAAAAGTAAAAGGAATATCTTAATGGTAGCCATGCAATAATTCAAGTTTTGGGGGCTTTGTCAAAAAAGTGTTGATTGAACTTTTTAGATAAATATTTTATTTCCGTGAGCTTAAAAAATAACTTGTTTTTATGGCCTTTTGCCTTGATGTTCATGTCTTTTATTTGCATTGCACATGATGTGTAAAAAATAAAGTGAAGCAGGTGTTTTTCTTCTTCTTCATCTGCTGTGACATCACTGTTGATTTATCTGATAACATTTAAATCATGAAATGTTCAGTTTTAAAGTGACACATTTAGCTGTTGGAGGAATGAATAATTAACTTGAATGAACTGTAGTCTAACACTTTAACCTACAGTCTCATGTCAAACATCTCAGTCTGGAGCATCTATGCAAAAGATGGAGATTGCAGAGAATGCAAAGTTGAGGGGACAGTGAGTGTTGTTGCTAAGAGACACAGTTGTGTAGCTTATCATTCACCATATCAGAAATATTGCCAATAAATGAATATCAAAATGAGATATCTACACGATTGTTTGGACATGAGCAAAAGAAATCCCTGCATTTCTTTCAGCTCAGCTGTTTTTTTCCATTAGGTGGTGAAATCATGTCAATTTATTGTTCTCCTTTATGCTTAACAATCTTTGTGTATACGTATATTTATCAAGAACAGGAGGTTATAGAGTTGTGACTGACTGCTCACATAACCATCTGTGGCAAGGGGAAAGTACAAGAAGTGATTTAGTTTAGAGTGATGTGAAAGTGAAACTAAAGACTAGTTTCTTTCTATTGAAGCCAAACCATTGTAAAAGACGTTTGAACTTTGTTTGTGTCATGCAAAGTAAATCATTACATGACCATGAGATATACGCGCAATCACATTTATGTCTCTTAAATCGAGATACCTTTTGCCTATTCAGTTTATCCATGAGGGGAAGTGAAGACTTACGGAAGCGTATTGCATTCACTTGGAAAAAAAAAATTCAGTTTTTCTGAGATAATTATCTTGGAAATTCCCGAGATAAGTTCTCAAAAAATAAAAAAAAGAGCTCTGTTTTTCTGACATAACTATCTCGGAATTTTCGAGATAATTATCTCAGAAAAACAGAACTTTTTTTTTTTCAAGTGAATGCAATACGCTTCCGTATAAAGACTTGCTTGTACAGCACTTTGGTTTTCTTTTTATACAGACACCACTGTCAGCACATACACTTTCAACATGAACCACTCAGCTGAGTTGTCTCCTTCAGAGGAAATGGCCCCTATGGAGTTTGACGGTGGGACAGTAGCAGCTTGTGTGATCCTGGGTCTGTCCTTCCTGGTTGGAGTTCCAGGGAACCTTCTGGTGATCTGGACCATCCTGAGACACATCAAGCAGTGTTCCCACACCGTGGTGCTCATCCTGCACCTGGCCGCTGCGGACCTGCTGGTCCTCATCACCCTGCCTCTGTGGATCTACTCCCTGGTCCACTCCTGGGTGTTTGGAGAGGCCTTCTGCAAAGCCTTGGTGTACATCATCAGTGTGTGCATGTTCAGCAGCATCTTCTTCATCACTCTCATGAGTGTGGAGCGCTTTCTAGCCATCTGCCATCCATTTTTCATAATGCGCTGGAAGGTCAAGAGTGAGATGAACCGGTGTCTTGTACTTTTGTGGCTCCTTGCTATCCTTCTAGGAGTACCTGTCTTACTCACCCAGTCTTTGGATCAAAATGATGGAAGTAAGCAGTGTATTATCAGGGAATTCAGCTCTGTGACTCAAGCGATCATCATCTTGTGCCTGGAGACCTTTGGGGGCTTCTTTTTTCCTTTCATCATCATTAGTATCTGTTACTGTCTAGTGACAGCCCAACTCAGGAGAATGAGATACAACACCAAGCAGAAATCCTTGGTTCTCGTGTACACAGTTGTCATAGCCTTCATTCTGTGCTGGTGTCCTTACCACATCGTCAACATCATGGATCTGGTTTGCATCTTAAAGTCAGGCAGTGAGCATGATTGTGTTCCAGAGAGTTTCATTCTTTGCTCCGGTGCCCTTGTGTTCATCAACAGTTCATTGAATCCTGTGCTCTACGCCTTCTTTGCGAGGAACTTTCGAGGGAATCTCGAGGATTCCCGACTGGTCAGGTTGTTCCAGGAAATGGCAACTCACGCCAACAGACTCATGGAGCTGGTAGTACAGCAGCAGACAAGCCAGGGGGCAGCAAATACACAGGTAGAGCTGATGTCTGACCAGTGTGAGGAAAACTGAATCCCTGAAACTGACATGCCTGGAAAATGTGAACTTTGTCTTCTGCAGTTATTAATGGACTTTTCATAATCGAAGCCTTTGCATGACCTGAGGGTTTAATAGCTTGGGTTTGGTTAATGATAGATAATATTAAAGGTCACCATATTCTCCCATCCTTGTTTCACTTTCAACTGTGGATGTCATTATAAACAAACGTGACTGTACCGTTTATGTGTTCCTCAAAGCTTATACTAATTTATTATGGTGATCGAAATTTTCTGACAATTTGATGTGGCCTATAGTGTTGTGTAATGTGTACTGTGTATGCCACAATTAATGATGCGTAATTCCTTTTCTCTAAATCAATATTCTTGGAAAATGCTAGAGATTCAGTTTATGTTTGTTATTAAAAAATTTATTTGTGTATCATTCTAGCTTATTTCGATCCAAGAGAGTGCCACTTTAAAAAAATGTCTTGCCTCATTGGGGAAAAATAGGCCCAAATAAGAGCAATTATTCTTTTGTGGAAACTCAAACTACCACCCTGTGATTGTATGCCTCTGCCTGCAATGCTTTTTAAGTCTACATACTTTTTTTCATTCCAGACTCATATGAGGTCAACTTGACCTTTGACCACTGAAATCTAATCAGTTCATCGTTGAGTCCAAGTGACAACTATTAACTTTTTGAAGAATTTCCCTAAAGGCAGATTTGAGATCATGGTTAAGAAGCCAAAAGCATGTTTTATGAGGCCAGTGTGATCTTGACATTTGACCCTTGACCACTAAATGTAATCAGGTCCTCCTTGAGTCCAAGTGTTTGTGCCAAGAGCAATGAAATTTTGCCTGAAGGCTTTCTTGAGATATCACGTTCACAAGAATGGGACGGACGGAGGGACAGAAAACTTGAAAACATATTGCCCCTGGCCACTGGCTGTCATTGGCCTGGAGGCATAAAAAAGTATATATGCAAAAGAGACAAGAAATATTCATAAGTTATACAAAAAAACGTCACAGTAATATTTCATTCCCATAAACCATATTGAGATATGAAATCAAATATTAAATATACATTACAATAAAGGGCTCCAAACCAAATTTGCTTACATTCTAAGTCAGGTACACAAATCAGGAAGTCTTAGCAGTGTCACAGTCCTCACCACAGTCAGAAAAGTGGTGTACAAGCAGTTAAAAAGCACTGACCTGTTAAAAAGTCACATGTGCAGAATGTCACATCTCATTATTCAGGCTTTAATCATCGGGCACATGTACATTGCTTTTGAACCTTCTTTTAAAATTACACAGTATGGACAATCACACTCTTGCTGTGGTTCTTTATTTAGAAAGAGTTTTTTGCATATATCAAGAAACCTTGACAACATGGTCATTAAATTGCCTCTAATGTCTCACTGTCTGATTAAGAAGCTGATTCAATCTTGTTTTTTGGATCAAAACAATATCTAGCCATGTTTTCTTTATTTGAAACTCTTCTTTATTTGAAAAATGGACAGATGATGCATGAATGAATCACCTCTCCGTGTCTCAAATAGGCCCGGGAGGAAACCCTGTGCATTCTTTTCTAAAAGGGAAGTGAAGACTTGCTTGTACAGCACTTTGGTTTTCTTTTCATGCAGACACCACTGTCAGCACATACACTTTCAGCATGAACCACTCAGCTGAGTTGTCTCCTTCAGAGGAAATGGCCCCTGAGGAGTTTGTTGGTGGAACAGCAGTGGCTTGTGTGATCCTGGGTCTGTCCTTCCTGGTTGGAGTTCCGGGGAACCTTCTGGTGATCTGGACCATCCTGAGACACATCAAGCAGCGTTCCCACACCGTGGTGCTCATCCTGCACCTGGCTGTTGCGGACCTGCTGGTCCTTATCACCCTGCCTCTGTGGATCTACTCCCTGGCCCACTCCTGGGTGTTTGGAGAGGCCTCCTGCAAAGCAATAGTGTTCGTGATCACCGCCTGTATGTACAGCAGCGTTTTCCTCATCACCCTCATGAGTGTGGAACGTTTTTTGGCTGTGCGTTATCCTTTTGCTTCAGCTGACTGGAAAAGGAAAAAAGCTCTTGATAAAGTACTGCTGACTCTGTGGAGTTTAGCGTTCTTGTTCAGCATCCCTGTCATCCCAACTCAGGTTATAGATAAGGAGTCTGGTGAGGAGCAATGCCTGTATCGGGAGTACACTTCTTTGACGCAGGAGTTGGTCTGTGTGCTGCTGGAGACACTGGTGGGCTACATAATACCTTTCTCCATCCTGGTGGTCTGCTATGGCTGCCTGTGCAGCCGGATTACTCAGATGACCTTCAAGTCCAAGCGCAAGTCTACTGTTCTCATTGCCAGTGTGGTGGTTGTGTTTGGCCTTTGTTGGACACCTCATCACTTGGGAAATGTCCTCTCACTAGTCATCCTGGGCATCTATGGTTTCTATTCTGATGCAGAAAACTCTCTGGAGCGCGTCAGGAGCACCATGATCTTCATCGCCGGAGCCATGGTGTTCATCAGCAGCACGGTAAACCCCCTCCTCTACATGTTCGCAGCTCGCACCTTCAGGAGCTCCCTGCGTGACACCGGCATCCAGAAGCTCTTCCGACACATCTCCAGCACGTCCCCAGGCGAAGGCAACAGAGAGGTGTCCTTTGTGTCTAAGAGACAAAGCAATATTACCAACAGCTCCCAGTGTGTGTTGGAGTCAAAAGACCAAATGGACATATTGATAAAAATGTGTGAAAATAATGCGTCCTGATATTGAAACTGTACAGGTTGTACATCTGTGCTCCGTGTGTCTGCGTAAATATTATTATTTTTTGTATTTTTAAATTTCACAACACAGATTAACAAGATGTCACTTGATCTGTTTCAATACTCGTCTAGATCTGTAATTTTCCATGATTTGGTTTGCTTTTACATCGTGAACATGTATTTATAAAAACTGTATATTATGTACATAGATTTATGTCATTTGGTATTAAAAAAATTGTACTGTAATGTCTCAAGGTACGTTTTTGTCAAATATATAGTCTTGTTATTGATGTTAGCAAGGATAAATTGCAAGGTTGCAAACATGATAAGACAAAGCACAGTAGGTTTTCAGCTGATAATCCTGTGGTTGCATCTCTCAATTCTTATCTCTGCTTTAACCACAGATAAATATTTCATTCGCTCATAGCCGCTGTTTGGACAATGGCAAGCAATTTTTTATATTGTGATCTAGTTCTGTCCTGTGGAGCTGCTACATCTACAACACACTCTGATTATCTGAAAATATGTGTTAAAGTTACCTATAATCCCATGTTTTACACTCGTATGGAATCCAACATTTTTTACTTTTGTAAAAATGTATTTTACTCGTGACAAATTAGGTAACAATAGTCTAAGTGCTGCACCCCAGTGCTGCTTTCAACTTCCTCTCAATGAAAAGATTGCAAAATGAAAAATTGCATGTTCCCTGTAGTGAGCAGCAAAAAGAGGAATCATGTCTCAATGTTTTGTCACAGTCTCAAGATGCAGCTTGGTTACTGATATTTGTTTACTTTATCTCTAAAACAGTGACGTCATTATCTATTGATAATATTGTCATAGCATCTGGAGTTTGTCTCAAACTTGAATGACAGTTTGTGTGTTGCCATGACGACAAGACCTGTTGTTACTGACCTGCTACTGACTGATCAGTAGATGGCATTGACAGCACAGTGTTATAACTATGGTAGTTTTGCCATCTTTTCAGTGTGGTGTCATTTATTATTATTATTATTATTATTATTATTATTATTATTAATAATAATAATGATAATAATGCATTTTGTATCGATAGGGCTGTTAATATGAAGCATATACAGTAAGTCATTGAATAATGTAAATTAATCTCTGTTCTGACAATAAGTAAAAAACTGACTCAGTTCAACTCTACCATAATGCAGGGCTACATTATGTTTCCTACTATAATTATACTAATGCATTGTAGTTACCATGGCAGTTGCTTTTAAAGTCTTACATAATGGAACAATCTTTTAACTTGTATACACTAGTTTTTATGATATAATACAAGTCCTCAAACATGCTGTACTTGTTCATGGCCTGTGTCCTTTCTGGGCAGATGTAGAAGTAGATTTTGAGTTGAAGAGAAGAAAGTTCAAAAGTCAAGTTTCAGAGGGAAAAGAAGTGGAAGAATTGACATTTCATACAAATGATTTTCCAGATCTTTGTCATTTGTATGTTGTGTTGAATACTATGAGACGGCTCATTGTGATAATAACTTGAACTTGAACAAACCCATTGTGACAGGGGCTAGACGCTATAGTTTGGAGCCCTTAATTATTAGTGAGTCAGGATTATTTAAACTGTGAGGGTGGAAAATTACAGAGTGAAAAGGGTGTGACAAACACAAATGCATGTCAGAGGAGATTGCACAAGAAAACTTCCTCACGCACAAGACTTTTTCTCACAGAATGAGGAAGCAGTTTGAGCATAAGACAACATTAGCAGTGAGGTATGTGCCCAGCATACCCACTACCATTCATGACCTATTCCCACAACCTGCCTTTGTATTATGTCATTGAATTAACACATTGTACTTTGGGTTTAGTTCTTTGTAAATTATAAATATGGTGTCATTGTTACAAAAGTAAAAAGTAGAAAAAGTTCAAAAGCACACACCCGCCCCTTGATATTTAACATAACTGACATGTTGGAGTTACAATATGTTGAAGGCAATCAATAACTTTTCCTTCAATACTTTACTTGCAGTAATTGTTTAAGGGATCACTTATTTTGAAATACAATTACTGTAATCCATCTAAATTTGACCCATTACTTCCTATGCCCCAGCCGAAGGTAAACCCCTGGGCAAAACCTGCCAATTGGGACAGTTGAGCCACAATATCGGTTGTCTTCAGTGGAAGACTACAAACACTACAAAAATCTAATTCGACACATGCACCAAAGCAAAGCTAGTTTAGTCTTAGACAGGTTCCCTTCTCTCCTGTCTAACTTTTCAACAGATTACAACTGCTGAAACAAAGTCTGGAGCTTGTCCTTTTGTTAAGAAGCTAGAAGTTCCTTGCCTTTGTTGGATTGAAATATCTTGTGTCTGAGATCTCAGTTGAAGCGTTTGCCAGACCAGTTCAGCCAGATAGAATAATTTCTGCGCTAGGATGGAGACACTGGGATTTACTCTCGAGATTGGGGGATTTAAACGAGTGAAAGGAGGTGAACAGACAAAAAGCCTTGCATTCACCACAGTCTGCTGGCCCATAGCGAGCAAAGCTGGGAGTGTCGGGAGCAACAAAACATGGAATTCTGGGAATCGAGCCAAAGACTAGTAAAAACTTCACCAGACCAGCAAGGACCTGTGGGGCGATTAAAAACAGTAGATTGTAAACGGTTGCTGTTTGAAAGTGCCACATATTTTTCAAAAGGAGGAAAACTGCTGCCAGATAAAAAACACTACGCATTGTAAAAAAGTAAGGCACTTATATGTGTGACCAGAAAATGGTTATATAGTATATCAAAGTGTAATGTTTAGAGGGTGAATGAGGATCTCAGGTCAAGTATTCCCTCTCACCTTTTACTTATAACTGCTTTCCCATCAACTGCAACATCACCTGCCGACCTGCTCCATCCCTACAGCTCAAGTAGGTCACTGCAGGTGCTCTGACTCACTGGTTGTCCCACATACCTGTTTAAAAACTAAAGGTGACTGTGGTTTCCAAGTTGTGGCCAAAACATTACAGCATACTCTTCTTATAGATTGAATTATGCTTAATCTGTTGCAGCAACTCAAAACCTATTTGTTCACACTGGCCTTTGTCTCCCCAAGTGCATTGTAGAGTTTATATTATAAACTTTATATAATAAACTTTATTTTTATTATATTAAGGAGACAAAGAGGAGGAATAAAAAATCCGGCATGTTTATGGGACTATAATATTTATGAGTGTGTGCAATTTGGTGCAGCCTGTTTGATTTAAAGGGGACATGCGCCATTCTAGTTCTTCAAATTGTAACACAAACACACGAGACAAGAGGGAGGAGATACAATGTAGTGACTTCAAGAAAACAAACGTGTCGCTGAGAGGCTAAGGTCGGGCCTAATACTTTTAATGACGAGCTGATAAAAAATCACTGAAATCCGTAAAAAATGCGTTTCAATTTTTATTAAAGAAAAAGATGATACATTTATAGGAACGTGCACAAACTCATAGATTAAAGTAATCACAATGATCCAACGGAAAATAGCGCAGCGGTAGACAAAACATGCAGCGCCCCCTCTCCCCCTCTCTCCCCCACCACAAAGGTGAACAGGTGCTGTTATAAACTATAACCCCGCCCATATCTTATGTGACCTACTTCCTGCCAAATTAATATGATCACAAATAAACAATAAATATCAAATAATACCCCCAACATACAAACCCATTACACCTTGTATCATAACCAAGATAATAATATAATATTCTTCTTTGACTCATTCATGGCTCCTACAGACAACAAATATTACCTTGGTAGATAAATGTTTGATAATAATAACAATAACAATAACAACTACGTAGAAGTTTAAAAAAAGTGTTGTTACAAAGCGCTGCACGAATCAAATTAAATAAAGCAAAAAGGGTCATTAAAATCTAAGACAAGAAATGATATAATACAAAATCAGAAATCAAAGACAGTAGATGAAATAATACAACATCATTTGTAACGTAATGGCAAAGACAAGGATAAAACAACACGAGTAGCAGCAGCAAACAAGTAAAGGCCGTCCTGTAACATTTATATTCCGTGACTCTTTATCCGCCTCTGGGGGTTTTACAGGCCGATTCGCCGCACTACTTCCTGATCCAACGGCTAACGACCAATGAGATCACAGCACTCGCCTCAGCGTCCCCGCCCTTACTTTGCGAACCAGCCAATAGGCGCCGCCGCTGTGGCTCTCCTCGCGCAGGGGGCCGAGCCACACAGGTAACTGAGGGGAGGAAAAAGAGAAAAAAAAACTCCGGGGCTTGTCATGGAGTTGGCGTGAAAGAAACACGGATTTCCTCCCTTCTTTACCAGTTAAACCAGTATCTCTGGATACTACACACTCAAGTACTGCGACAGGTACAGTCTCTGACCGCAAACTCCTCCGTGGCTCCTCTGGAAATTATCTCCCTTCTTTATTTCTCTCTCTCTCTGCGTGTACCTCAATTGAGTTTCCAGCCCTTTTGTTCGCTCCTCTTATCACTTGGAAAAAGGTGAACCCTCGTGTTATTTTTATTTGAATCTTTGCTCTAATTGTAGTTTTTACCCTTGTGGTCCCTGATGGCTTCGCACAGTGATACTCTGGTGGTGTTCTTTGGGGCAACAGCTGGTGCAAATGGGGGTAAACTGGGTTCGGATGAGAGGGAAATAATTCTCTTGGTGTGGCAAATTGTGGATCTACATGAGAAAAAGGTACGGACCTTTCTGACCCCGTTCTTTGTACGGTTCCTTGTGTAGTGTGTGTGTGTTGGCATTGTGTGTACTTGTAGCGTGTTTTGACATTTAAACCAACATGGTGTGCTCCCTGTAACGTCTGTAGCCGCCTCATGCTATAGCTAACACACGCGTCGTTAGCGCACCTCTCCACAGGTGTGCGACCAAAATCTGACGAGCAGACGAGTTGGGTGTCATTTCACCTCATGGAGAAAACACACCATCTTGGTTTGGCGTGTCAACGCTTTTATTGACAATTCATTGCTTTTAGCAGCTACATTGTCAATTGTTTGACTGTGTTAAAAAAAAATATATATATATAAAAAATAAAGTTTTCTGAATGTGGGGTCTATAGTGTTAAGGCTACATTTTGACACAAGTTAGCATGTTTGTGTTCACGCTGCATCCTGCGCCATGAAACGTTAAATCCCTCCACAGGTCGGGAAGCTTCACAGATGTTTTGTCAAGCCGGACTCTTTGGAGCTGACAGACCAGTGTAAAGAGGAGACAGGACTGAGTCTGGACGATATCCTCAAGGCTGAGCCCCTGGACAAAGCTCTGCAACAGGTGAGCCCTACTCCTAACTCTCCACAAAGATCTTCAAGTTTTATTTGTCATATGCAAGTTAACATAGGGTCAACAGTACAATGAAAGGTGTTGGACAAGATGAAACCGGTCCGCTCAGCAGTGCAATAGTTAAATTAAAATAAAAGCTAGGTAGAGGGAGCTTACTATAAAAAGGTCAAATACCATACAAAACTAAGACTATATACATTACTTTTCCATCAAAAGTAGCCCTTCAAAGACCGCCCGCTCAGCTTCATAAGAAACATCTCACAGATGTACTGAATTCACCACAGCAACAGCTCTCTCTCTCTCCTTAACTCTCCTTGCCGCTGGTCACATCACAAGAAACTAATTAAACCAAGACAACTTTCTACTTGTTTTTGCCCAGAGCGAGATGTGACATGACAAGCCCAACTCACCCGATGACCTTTATAAAAAATGGTCTTCCACCTGGTAGAGATGTGTCATTGCTTTTGGCCCCTGACAGTTAAAACTCTGCTGACAGTTTGCAGAAGCTTAGCAGCCAGGACGGGCAGAGCCCGGGGCATGTAGAGATAAGGAGGAGTCGCAGGTCTAGTCTTGTCTTGGCCTGATGCGTGCTGCAGACATCTGGAAGGCGGAATGTTTACCTGGGACTGTGCCTTGCTCTAAGGCTGCAGGACGGGCAGGAGCAGAGACCTTTTCAGATCTTGCATGCTTAAAGGGATAGTTCACCCAAAAATGAAAATTCACTCATTTTCTACTCACCATTATGCTGATGGGGGGGGGGGGTGTGTGTGAAGTGTTTGAGTCCACATAACACTTTGGGAGTTTCAGGGCTAAACAGAGTTGCAGCCAAATCCAATACAATTCACTTAACTGGGGATCACTTCTTCAAATGTAAAAAACGACAGAAAAACACACAACATGCCTCCATACTGCTCCTGTGTAATCATCCAAGTGTCCATAAGCCCCAGCATTCAAATTTGACTGGAAATGGCGTCATTTACACCATATTTTTAGTCTAAACGTCCACTGATATCCTCGGACACTTGGAGGACACCACAGGAGCAGTATGGAGGCAATTGTATTGGATTTGGCTGCAACACTGTTTACCCCTCAAACTCAAAGTGTCTTGTGGACTCAAACACTTCCACACCGCCATCGGCATAGTGCTGAGTAGATAAATGAGTGAATTTTCATTTTTCGGTGAACTATCCCTTTAATCCTCCGCAGCCAGTTATGCTACTTCTTTATGACCAATATTTGAATCTGCTCTCTGGTTCCTCCCCATCAGGAGATGTGTTATGACAAAAGTGCTTATGTTGCCAAACATGTTTTTCAACCACCCTTGCAAGAGTGTATGTTTGCACTGGGTGGACCTATCCCGCCCTTCCAGTATTCCATAGTGTAAAAACCTCTCACTGTCATGTTGGACCAGTGTCAGGGTTGGCTGTTAGTGTTTCTGTGGTTTGAATACCAAGCATGCACAAACAGGTTGGTTTGGTAATCAATGAAAAATGGTGTAAATTGTTTCTGAAGCTGTACACCATTGACACTACTCATGGTTTGATCTACATGCTCACACCATTTGTGCCTCATTTGTACAGGCCTGGTGAGACTCGAGCTCCACTGTAGGTTAGTTTGTGTGCTGAACCTTCAAATATTAACCCAAGCAATCAGCTCACTCTATTCATACCTTTGTCCGGCTGGTTACTTTCTCTCGCTATTGGTCCCTCAAAGATTAGTTTTATCCTTGTTGATACAGGAAAGAAAAGAAAATGGTAGTTTGAAGTGCTTTACAGAACTTTACTTTAGAAGTATGTGGGTCAGTTTTTCTCTTCTCAGATGGGGGGTACACATTGATAGAGGGGAAACAAGCAGCTGCCTCTTATTAGTTGGCATGTGACATTGACCTGTGGGGTTGAAGACCCAATGACATTTGTTACTTTGGTGAGATTAGCAGGGCTGTTTAACTCTTGCAGTTTGCCAGCTATCCTCCATATCACTGAATAAATGATATTGAAGTTCGTTAGTGTCTTTTACATATGCTCTGTACATGCTTTGCAATTTTATAGTACATGTTGGCGTAATCTGGAATCTCTTTACATGTTTCTGTCAAAATGCCTACATTGGACCTACAGTCTAGCAGTGTACAAAGTGTTTTCCCCTACACCTTCACTGATCCCACTGCATATTAATGAAATCTGTAAACAAGCCAATTTCAAGTTGTCAAGTTAGACATGAGCTTTTTTATCAGTCCCATCCCACTTGTTTGTCCCAACCATGAGCAGCAGCTGACATTGAGAATTACGATATATACTGAGCTGTGATCAGAAACTCTAAAACTTTAATGTCAATAGATAAACTTTAATTTATCTATTGATGCCACCAAGATTAATTTTGATTGCTGTCGCTAACTCTAGTTCCAGCGCACGAGTCAGAACGTGACTGTCAACCAAAGACGGCACAGACAGTCCATTTTAAAGAGAAAACAGTGATTTGAGGACCTTATGTGGATACATAATTTTGGCATGGCTGTAGCTGTGACAGTTTAACCACATCATGTTGTGTACACTTCACACCTGCAGCTCTCTGTGGTTCCTGGGAGTGAGCTGATGGCTGTTTTACCTGTCGTGAAGCTGTTGCTAACTGACTGTACTGGTTTCGTTTGAGACTCTGACAGCATGCCACAGCCTGTAGGGAGATTCATGTGATGTGAGACCTCACACACCTTGCTGTTATTGTTGCTTAAATGAAACGGTGCATTCTCGTAAGCACTGTGTAATGATTTTTCCACTGTGAGGCCACTGGCCGAAATACTGATTGGTGTCTCTGACTCTGAGGTGAGTCAGTCATTTGGTTCTTGCTCACAGAAGCATGTTTGTCATTGTGAGATTGTTATCGTGATGAATCACATCCAAGGATGATTTGCACAACCTGGATTTTGAACACATTGTCAAAAGGCTGCAAAAAAGATGACTCTCGCAGATCACTGATTTGTATGAAGCCAAATGGATGATGATGATAATGACAGAAATGGGGTAATGATAACTGATCAGAGAATGTAATGGCATCCACTGCAATAACCTGATAATTTTATTTGAACAGGGATTTAAGTTTTTAACATTGTTAACCAGAAATTGGGGTTGTGAGTGATCATGCTCTGCAGTGGGAAAACAATTTTCTTAGCTGTGCGTGTTTATGTTTGTTGCACACAATCATGACCTACTGTTTGCACTGGAAACTATTGATTTGTCAATTCCTTCACTGCAAAAGAAACGCGTGATTAAGAAACTGGGTTACTGCAGAAAACCATCAATAGTTGCCACTAATTATTCTAACATAAATTTTTACATATTTTAAGATGGCACTTGAAGTCATTGATTATGTTTTTGACCCAGTCATATGTTCCCATCCTCATTGTAAGCAATCGTACAACACTTGCGTCACAAAATGCATTGTGATGAAGGTGTGGCTTCAGGTGACTTGAACAGGTTACCAAAGGGAATGCCCTGTCACCACTCCCTGTTGCTCTTATCAGTTTGTTTCAGCCGCCACCACCCCCAACCTCAACTCTGCATACAAACAGTCCAATTCCACTGAGGAGCAAACCCTGATAGGACCACGTTCAAAGGCCACTTCCTCCCCCTCATCCCTCTCCAAGGGTAGAGTTAGACGGAACATTTTTTTTCCTGCAATAATTTTGGGAGAAACAGTTGTTGATTTTGAATTAATCTAAAATTAATTACATTTTCGCTCAGATAATAAGGTGGCATTATCATTCAGGACCTTTGAAATGGGTTATGACATCATTACTGGTAGAGAGTTGACAGCAGAGCCAAGTGTGCCAAGGTATGATGATGATTGTTGTATAACTTAATAATTCACAGTCCTGTTGTGTTTTTTACAGAAAACTTCATATAAAAGGGGACCATGAATGGTTTATATTGATTGTTAATTTATGATATAAGCACTTTTTTTGTATTTTCATGAGTTTGGTTCAGTGGTCTGTTGCTTCTACTCATCTGTTGCCTGCGTGAGATTTGTCTTCCTGTTCAGCTTGTTTGCTCAATTTAAGCGGTGGTTTTAAGCTCGAAGTTGAAAAGGATAGGTGTGTCAGCGCCTCGTCTATAGCATTTGCTTTTCTCTCGGTAATCCGGCTTCGATAGTTGGCCAAGGTGGAGCTTCAGGCTCAACTATGAGCAAACACTGGTCCTGTTATCACTGTAAACATAACATTGTGCACCATGTCTTTGCCTAAGTGTTCTGCAAAATTAATCTACAGAATTTTGGAGAATCATAGTTTTGGATTCATGTGTTTACCAGTAGAACAATGAAAGCTTCAAGTATTTAGGTGGGTTAGATAAGATACCCGATTCGTTAGGTAGTTGTGTGAGCTTTAAGATACATGCAGCTTTCAGAGGAAAGCAAAGGCTGCACAAGTGACGACCTGTTCAGAATATTAGCAGTCAATGTTCTTGGTTTTATTTTATCTATTTAATTAGGTTGAATAAGAAAATTCAAATTCAGGGGTATAATTTTAAAGACTTTTATACATGTGCTATCCGGGTGATTCATGAACAGTGAGGTCAGGACACTGTTGAAACAGACTAGTTGAACTGAACCTTGATCAACATTGATGCTGCAGATAAAGTTGACGTTGCCAAGATGTCTTAAGAGTTAAGTATATTTTTAATTTATGATGATTAATATTTTGACCAGAGATAGTTTTCTTATTCATCAAATGCAAAGCTCTCACAAAATGAATCTGGCAAATGGGTGCATTGTTTCACAGCTTTTGTCCTGGGCTCCACCTTTGTAGTTAAGAATGATATTGCGGTTTCATACCCAGTTGAGCATGTGAGTTAGCAAAATGTACCTGTTGACCCATTGTTCTCACGCCTGTAATCTAAAAATTATTCAGCTTTCCTAAGTGGTGCTGTTTGGTCACCTGTTCATGAGTGAACAACTCTAGATCTGTATTTACATGTGCAAGTGGAGGATTCGGCACCTCAGTGCCTCATTAACATCCAAATAACTCCAAAGTGGTGAATCACTGTTTGGAAAGTAGTCAAGTGCAGGTTTGTGCAGGCAAAACAAAAATGTGTAATTAATTGATTCTCAAATTATGAGGATTACACATGACATACATAAACGATAAGTTAGTAGAGGGCTGAGGCTTATGAAAAAAGTCATTAATATAATAAATCGCTAATTCATGAAAACATTTTACCCAACATATTTGCATTGGAATGACTCTCTCCAAAACTTGTTGACCTATATGAATGGTTGATCACTTTAGCCATGATCACCACAAATAGTTTCCACCTAATTAAAGTCCAATGTTTGCCCAAGTTTTAGGGTTTTGGTATTCTCCATAGACATAATTCAGCATGCCAGTGTACTGTCTGTTTTGATTAGACAGCCAACTTGATTAAGTGATTTGAAATTGGCAGCTATTTGTTTGTCTGGTTCCTTTTTTCCTCACCAGAGCCATGGAACATTTTTGGAATTTGCACAGGCCCTTGAACTTTACAAATATTGAAGTGTACACTACCTTGATTTGGACAATTGCAGTTTAAGCCATGGCCATCAATCTGTTTATTCAATCTGTTTGTTCTTTCTTTAACACAATAACAAAGCGCTACACTGACTCAAAATTTTACAGTTGTCACATTCATAGTTTTGAAAAGAAAATATCATGTTAAACACAAACCTCAGTGACCAGGGATCCTTTTGTTGGACTGTTGGTGTTCATGGAACCACAGTAAATACTCAAGCCTTTTTTTTTTTTTTTTCAGATCAATTACTCTTGCGTGTATTTGTCCAGACACACCAAAAATCCTTTAATCTAACTCTGAAGCATTTGTTCCCTTGTCAGCAGCTGGCTGCTGTTGCCAAATAGCCCTATATTTCTCTCTGAGTGTTAAGGAGCATGCCTCGACATGCACCTCTAATACTCCCCCAGTGTCTGAAGATCTGTCATATACAGCCAGTGGCCATGCGAAAAACCAGTCACTGAGTTGAAGTTGTTCTCCTTTATAGACTGGTTTTGCTCTCACAGGGGCTACTTTCAGGGTTCAGGAAAGATGAAGGAAGAATCTAATATTTCAACTTTCTGACGTCGCCAATGGCATAAGTAAAAGGTTATCTCTATCTTACATTGTGAGCAGCAAGGGAATACACACATCATTCAAGTCAGCATGACTTCAGAAAGGATTCAAGATGTCAGTATTATGCAAATTAACAGATGCAGAGCTACCACAGACCCCCCCCTCTTGAATTCAGAAAATAAACTTAAAATGTGAACACAAATTCTCATCTTCATCACTTCTGGATTTTATTCTGTAAAATAAAAGTTTATATCTGCAAACCTAAATGCCCATACCAAAATGTCTGTGAAAGTCTCATATCGTCCAATTTTTATTGACCAACTGATAAATAAGTCAACGCTATTAAAAACGCTGCATAACTAGCCATTTGGATTGAGATGCCAAAACAGTGGGTTATTGTGGTTGTTGGATCTTGGTCAATGTGAAGTAAGAGACACATTTTGTGTAAAAAGTCTGATTAGCTAATGAGTAATCAGTAAAGTAAACCCAAATCCATACAATTTCAGATTGTCTAAATCTGACCTGGTTCTTTATTATAAAACTAGAAACAACAAACTCACATTTGTATATTAAAAGTGTTACTGGTTCTACAGTTCCTAATGAGAATCAACACCTTTGCTTTGCCAGTCTACCTGGTTGACTCACATGGTTCTCAAACAAACCATAGCACTCCCATACCCTGACGGAAATATGTAAGTTCCGGCACAAGATTTAACAGTATGCCTTCATTCCAAAAAGTCTAAGAAAACAAGGAGCTAGTGAAACTTTTTGCAGCTTAAATTTTTATTTTTCTGATTTGGTGTTTCATACTAGTGTGAAAAGATTTCAGTAACCCTGAACACAGTGCAAGTGATGGCCTCTATTGACAGTTGAACACTGCCAACAGGTTGTCACAACACAAGGAATGGGGCTCATTGAGTGTGGTAGTTAAAAATAAACATGTGCCTATGAGGGAGGTGCTGGTATTTAGGGTCTAGGGTTGGGTGAGGTAGCCTTCATTTTACGTAAAATGGAGACGGACAGGTTGGACTCGTATGGGTTGTTTTTCCTTTTGCCTGCATGTGACTGTAGGTCATGCTCAGCTAGAACTGTGATCCTGGTGATTAGCGTTGTTGATCATTCCTCTCCTTTGTCTGCTCGCTTTCTCACAAGGCAAACACTAAAACTTGTTCGACGAGCCTCATTCCTAATGACACCCAAACACGCAGTCAAATGTCAAACAACACTGTCTTCACGTGTTTGCCCTTAGACTGAAGTCTTATCTGTGAGTCTCACTTTCATAGTGTAGTTCCTCTTTGGACAACTAATATTAAACTATTTCACCTGCGTATTATTAAGCCACAAGGTGTATGCAAAGTAATCCAAATGAAATAATCTCGTCTTTTCCTCTGTAAAAATACTTTTAGCTGTGGTATGTTCAGGTTTGACACAGAGTCCCACTTTGAATGTGAAATACATATCACTTGTAATGAAATCCATGTTTAATTTCCCTTTTCTTTCTCCTCTCTTTCATTATGCAGTTCCAGCAGTCAGTGTCATCAGAAATAAAGTGTCTCGGCAGAAGCTCTTGCACACTTTGTGTCAACAGTCCCCTTATCATCCGACAGGCCCTTCACCCCGAAGCCTCCAAAAAGGTAATTGTTTTCAATGTTGTTTCACCACACTGCAGACACATGCCACAACTATTTTAGATTAATTTTAAATCTAAAATAAAAATATGCATCAGATTTTATGCAAAACAATTTGAACTTCTGGTATAGTCATTTATAATTCATTCATTTCTAGAGATCTACTGAAGTTAAAAGCCATAAGCTTCATACATATGTTTATCCCCTCATTGATAGATATTACTAATGACATGTGTTTTGTTTTAATTTGTCCTTTATGCTGCTTTTAATACTGACTAATACTGATGGCAGCAGATGCATACCTTGGTCTACTAAATTTCTCCTTTCTTTGTCTGTTAGCTTCCTGATACAGTATATCCAGAATACCATACCAGAGTTCAATGCTGTCTCACTGCCACACTGACTCATTTCCTTTTTCTTTTTTTCTTTTCAGAATCTAGTCCTTCCTGAATGTTTCTTTTCATTTGTGGATGTGAAAAACGAGTTTCACAAATGCTGCCCCAACGCTGGCCCTGTGGAGAAGCTAACGCTTCCCTCCATGTTGGAACGTATCATTTTCTAGCCTGTGCGCTGAAAACAGTATTTGTAGTTGCATCTTACGTATATTCTGTGTTATAAATGTTTCTTTTAACTATGGTAAGACACAAGTAAAATTGTTCATGCACCCATTTTGATAAGTTGAACTGTATTTTGTAGCCTTTGCCATTTCAGTCTAAAATTGTTGACATAAAAGATTTAAGTGAAAAGCATCAACGCATTGTAAGATGTCAAAATGGCAGCTGCAGCTGAAGCTGGGAAACATCCTTAACTCTCCATGCAGATGTTGGTCTTCCTGCTGTCTCAGAGGAACTGATGGGTGTGAGGGAGGTGGGGAGCATGGTGCAGCTGATGCTCTGCATCCTGGCTGAACCCCACAGTAAGTAACTGTTTCAGTTTCAACCTAAAATGATCTGAAATTGACCCAGAGACTGAATACCTACAATCTCCCCCGGCACTGTTCGTGTTTGAACTCTCACCAATGGCCTTCCTGTGGAGAGGAAGCAGAAAAATACCTGGCCCATAAAAATAAAAATAAAAATCTGATGATATGAACTGTCATTACGCACTTTGACCTGCCTGGTTGTTTGAGTTTATACAAACATCACTGAGGCCAAAGCCCAAATATATACAGACACTACTTTTAACTAGGAGGTGTCATAGTTGTTTACAAGCCAGACAACATTTTACTTGATACTTCTTATAGTTTTATTTTTGCAACCAGGTGTTAAAGGAGACCTATTACTATATCAAATAGTGAAGTAAAAGTAATCTCTGTGAGACAAAGTTCAGAGGTCAGACTGCTCTCTGAACTGCTCATCCTACTTCCTCGATGATGTCATCTTGTCACTGATTTCTTTATTTTTAAGTAAGATTCCTGAGCTGATTTTCCCTGTTTTAGTCAGACGCTCAACAGAGAGTTTGAGTAAAAAAAAAAAAAAGGTGTCCTTTTAAATCTCATGTTAAAAACAGTGAATGATGGATGTAAGACTCCTGATATGTAACAGTGCAAATAAATCAAGCGTAAATCAGTCCCTTCGGGCTTAACCCCCTTAATAACAGCAAAGTATGGCTTTGGGTGTGATAACGCAACAGGAATGCACAGTGCTCAAAACTCCTGTCTGTGAATTAACCTTTTCACCAACATGAAGGAAAACATTGTTTTCAATTTCCCTTTCCTTCATTCTTTTAGATCACAAATTCTCCTGTGGTGAAACCGTGAAGTACAAGTTTGATTCTGGCACATGGTATGTATGAAAGTTTGTTTTTGTCTCACTCTGTCTCTCTTTGTGTGTTTCTGCCCCACCTGTTTGCCTGCAGTGCCGTTTGCAGACTGAAACCCCCTCGAGCCATGTTCAGACTTCAGACCTGAGCACAGCTAAAGGGCTCTGAACAGTGATTACAGCAACAGGGAAACAATAAGTGTGTCACTAAAGCTGTCCAACTTTGCCATCAAATGCTTACCTGGCTATCCAGTAGCAGAGCACCAAATCCTGCTGTTCTTAGACAGCCAAAAGCCTATTACCCTGACAACCCCCTGACATTTAATCATGGGAGCATGTTACTGTGTAGCACTTACCGAGAGTGGCCTCTTCAGAGTGTCTACAGTCCTAACCCCAAGTTTAACGAGTGAGATGAAGTGTTTCTCTCTAAAAAAAAAAAAAAAAAAAAAAAAAACTTGAATAATTTCTCATTATCATTCCTTTGCTCATTACTGTCAGATAGTCATTCGTGTTTTGTTTCTCTCTTTCTCTCTCTCCTTCCTTCCTTCCTTCCTTCCTTCCTTATGGTGTGTTGTGCAGCAGTAAGACAGAGCCGGTGGACAGTGAGACGGTAATCAGAGCGCGGGGGCTCCCGTGGCAGTCATCAGACCAAGACATTGCACGCTTCTTTAAAGGCCTCAATATTGCCAAGTATGTTGGACTCGCTTGCAACAAAATAAGCCTTAAATGTAAATGTAATGCGTTTTTGGCACCAAGCAATTTGGTGTTTGTCTGATTGTTCTGATGATAATAACCATAACATCCTGTTGCTGAAACTTTTGTTCTTGTGTTTAGGGGTGGCGTGGCCCTTTGTCTGAATGCTCAGGGCCGGAGGAACGGCGAGGCCTTGGTTCGTTTCATCAACTCAGAACACAGGGACCTAGCCCTGGAGCGACACAAGCACCACATGGGTAGCCGCTACATTGAGGTCAGGTTCAGCATTTACCTCTTGTCCACTCTTCTATGTCCTTAGACAGACGGTGTGAGTCTTCAGTCAAATTTAAAGCCACGTCTCTTTGTTTCAGATCATATGTTACATGTCTTTATGGTTTTCTTCTTCTTGTCTTCTCAGGTCTACAAAGCCACAGGAGAGGAATTCCTAAAGATCGCTGGAGGTCAGATTTCAGATTATTTTCCTCTCTTCTCACCATGTTTGTATGAAGGCTTGTGATGAAAGGCTTACTGTTGGCTTGTGGTAGCCTTCTGTTTCATGGCTTTCCCGCATCTTTGAGGAAAAACAAGACCCCTCCACATCTGTAAAAGAGCAGCCCTTTTAGTGACTGTAAAAGAGTGGCTCTAGCTCTCTCTCCTATTACCCGTGTCTTTGCCTCATCCCAGTGACTCTCCAGCAGCTTATCTGGGACTAATGAAAGACGCTTTGTGAGGAGCTACCCAACCCCTCAGAGACCAGTTGGAGAGAAATTTCACTCCTGGCTAACAGCAGCTCACCTGTTCCGCTCGGCCTCAAGCTCCTCTCCCCTGAGGGAGAGAGGGCCGATGGCCGGTAAAAGGCCCGACTCAGGGTCAACACAAAGATGGTGTGAAGAGACAAAGGCTTAGCCTGGGGCCTCGGGACCATAGAGCAGCAGCCAGTTACACAAAGCAGAGATAGTGGACAAAGAAACAGTGACTCGGAGCAGATAACTTACAGTGACTGCCAGTTTTACTGTGGACTTTACCCAGATGAGTTAAGATCAATAGAGATTGACAGCACTTTGGACTTTATGCAAATAGTTGCAGCAGACGAGACACGGCTGCTTTTATCAATTGAAAAGAAAACATTGAACATGTAAATAAAAGTGTAATAAAAAGTCTTTACTATATAAGGTAGCGACATCACTGTTTTGGTTGTTACTTCTTCTGCTTAGTTCTATAATGAACAGTGACAATTTAATGTTAAATTTTCTTTACAAAAGGTATATATCTTATTGGCAAAGACCCTGACCCTGTTTTTGTGATCCTTAAATTATTGTCTGAGTCACTGAGACTTATATTCAGTGTTTTTACCTCAATCACTAGTCAGTCATATCTAGTGAGTTCATTAAAACACTGTTCTTTATTTGGCTGTTCATATATTTTTTGTTTAATTCTACAGTAATGATAATAACGAACTATATTTATCAGTATACAGTGATCAAAAGAATACAGCTCAAACAAGACTTCCCTGAACATGTGAGCCAAATATTCGCATGTCCACCAGCTGACACTGGGCAAGATAAAAATTTAGCTTATTATAAAAATGTATTGTATCAATATTGCAGTTTATAAAACCTGATTAATCTTGATCTCCATGTAACCTGCTACAACTGGGTGGGGTGTGTTCACTTAGCAGAGCTGACAGCAGGTTAGTCAATAACAGGGTTAGGGGTTAACAAACCTTGCTTTCTAACAAAGTGACACTGCGATGTTCATATTTTTCCAACAACCTGAAGCCGGGTGATTAATCACAGACAGTCTTCTGTCTGTAGGTACATCTAACGAGGTGGCCCAGTTCCTGTCCAAGGAGAACCAAGTGATTATACGCATGCGGGGGTTGCCGTTCACCGCCACTCCCCAAGAAGTGCTGTCCTTCCTTGGCTCTGAGAGCCCAGTTACAGATGCTGCAGAGGGTCTACTCTTCGTCAAGTACCCTGACGGACGGCCCACTGGCGATGCCTTTGTGCTCTTCTCCTGTGAAGAATACGCCCAAAACGCCCTGAAGAAGCACAAGCAGATCCTGGGGAAGCGTTATATTGAGCTGTTCCGGAGTACAGCAGCAGAGGTGCAACAGGTACATTGTTTTATTACTTCTGCTAAGGGCGTTATGTTTTCATCTGTGTTTGGTAGTTAGAGGATTACAAAAATACTACTGGAGGAATTACAACAAAACTTGTTGGAAGCATGTGCTATAGGTCAGAGAAGAACCCAGAAGAAATTTGGTGCTGATCCAGGGAATTATTTTTCACTTTCTTTAACATTGATGAAATTGTCTATTGGCCTATTTCACAATTTCCCTGGGAATAATTCATGGATCTTGAAAAAAAATGTTTAGGCAAGTGATATTTATGAGTTTGTCCAATGTGGTGAGGCTTGATTGAATTCAGGGGGACTTGGCCGAGGTATTGGCTCTTACGGTTTATATTTAAGTTTCATTGTGACATGAAAAATGCATGTACCAGAGTTTTAAAAGTACATGTGTCCTGAATCAAAGATTTAAAAACAGATGTAATGTGACATAAAGAGGCCATTTCGGTTGTAATGGAACAGAAATTTACCCTTTTTAAATGAAGTGATTGGTTTTAGTTCATTTGTGCAAGATGTTTAATATAATTGTGTTTGTATTTGTAGTTGAATAATTCCAGAAATTTCTCAGGACTATCAGTTTCATTTGTGAATAATCAAAGGCGTACTTCCTGTGTGATTTTTATTTTATTTTTTATTGACACTAGCTGAGCTCCATTTAGGCTTTGTTTTCTGTCTGAAAAGTTGGTATTGAAGTATGTGATGAAACGTTCACAGTTAATAAATAAGATGATTGTGGAGTTAGTCCAAAGGAAAATGACGTCTCTTTTATTGCTCAATGTGTAATGTTTTGAGTCATCAAGAGAAATCGCTGGAAACTTTGTCCCTCAGCTTGTTCCTGTTGGCTGTGAAATATTTATAACAAGTGGACCATACTCGACATGTTCATTCAAAAGTTTTTCTGCATAAAATGTTGTACTGTCATTTGCACATGCACATAATATCAATAACTGTTGTCAAGCAGTGTGTTGTCACTGCCAGGGACCCCCTATGAAATTAACTTTTTTGAAATTGATAAAATGATGTTTTGTTTTTTGGTGGAGAGACACTAACTTGTTTTGATCAGTCATTGTCCTTCCTCTTTCGCATTCCCCAGGTCCTGAACCGATATATGTCCACACCTCTAATCTCCACACTGCCTCCGTCTCCCATCATGCCCGTTCCGGTCCTCGCCACTCCTTCCTTCCTTCCACCGGCCAGCTGCACACGTGACTGTATTCGCCTGCGTGGTCTGCCCTACACTGCCGGGATCGAAGACATCCTGGAGTTCATGGGAGAGCACACTGTGGACATCAAACCCCACGGAGTCCACATGGTCCTCAACCAACAGGTCAGACTGGTGGGGAGTTGTGGGCTCGGGCACATTTCTCACTGTAAAGCCCCATGTCTCGTAACTTACAACCAGATATCACTGTTGTAGAGGGAATGATTAAAAAACAAATTAAGTCTGAACAAATTCTGAAAGTATTTAAGATAAAGCTACATAATTATCAGAGTGCAGCAAAAAGTTAAGAAAAAAAACTGAAAAACGACTTGATTTATATATATTTTCATAAATATAATTTTTCCCAAAGTTTTGCTTATCCCCTTTTTTTTCTTCCAGACCAACTCATGTATGAATGTGATGCTATTCTGAATCTCAAACAACCACATGAATGGAGCATTATAATTATAACATTTTGATTTGTCATATGTATTTTAATGTGCATTTGAACATGCATGTTTGCATGTGACAAATACCAGTAAAATTTAACTTCATTACTCAGCCCTATCCATCAAATTTTACTTTTGCTTTAAAAATGCTGCCTCCTATTGAATTTCGTTGGTGGATTTGTGCTGTATTCTCATGCACACTGTTTTCTTCCTCTCCGTTCCAGGGTCGGCCCTCTGGTGACGCCTTCATCCAGATGAGGTCAGCCGACAAAGCGTTCATGGTGGCCCAGAAGTGCCATAAAAAGACGATGAAGGACCGGTACGTCGAAGTGTTCCAGTGCTCCACAGAGGAGATGAGCATCGTGCTGATGGGAGGAACCCTGAACCGCAGCGGCCTTTCCCCTCCGCCCTGCAAACTTCCCTGTGAGTAAATCTAACCACGAGATTCATCAAGGCGGAAACAGGCTCCGCAAGGTCAGCAGTGTTGTGTCACTATGTTCTCCTGTTGGCACTGATGGTTTCCACCACTGCCATCAGCTTCACACTGGCACTGGCTTGTTTGTAGCTAAACAAATCCACAGTCACTAGTGTGTGTTCACCTTGTTAATGTGACAACCTAAATGTCGCGTTAAGCTTTGTAAATAAATACCTGGCTCTCAGAAGGTGGTTTTCTTGTCTAACTTGTTGCTTAAAGGTTTTTTTAAACCTGGAAAACTATGAAGAGACACAGGTCGCAACTAATAATTTGTTTTCTTTAAAACGTAATCTGTTCATTATTTTCTCCAACTAACAGCCTTAAAACAAAAGATGTTCAGTTTCAGTTAAAATTTTCTGTTGTTCACCCAATGGATGAATAGAATTGTTTATTCTAACCACTGTTATTGGTAACCATAATTTTAGTAGGTCAGTGGGTTTTATGTTTGTCATATAAAACCTCCTTTTTTCTTACTGAGGACTTGTTTATAGCTTTAAGTTTTGTATTTGTCTGTTTTTTAAACTCAATACATTAAGTCTGAAATTGAATATGTGTAAGACTCATCATGGTGTTGTCAATTTTGGGGAATATATTGTAACATGAGACACATGTTGAAATTCCCTGTGCAGCATGTTGAAACTGTTCGTATACTTAACACTGTCTCACTGCTGGCAGGACTGAGCATGAGTCCAACACGCATTTAAATGATCCGATGTATCTCTGTCTCCCTGCAGGTCTGTCTCCCCCCACAGCCTATGCTGCATTCCCCACCCCGCCATCCATTCTGTCTGAGGCTTCCCTCTACCAGCCCCCCCTGCTGGCTGCTCCGAGGCCTCCTCAGAACACTGCACACGGCCCTGCTCACGCTTTGGCCTACTACCCCCCTCATCCGCACCTGTACATGAACATGAACATGAACTACACAGCTTACTACCCCAGGTGAGTGAAGCATCAGCTCCCTCTCCCTCCTTCCCATCACCAGTTACTCTTTATCCATCCTCTTCTTTCAACTAAGTTTAATTTGTTATGCCGTGATCTCTCTCTCTGTCTCCAGTCCCCCAGTTTCTCCCTCCACAGTAAGCTACTTTGCAGCGCCACCAGGAGCAGTAGCAGCAGCAGTCGCAGCCCAGTCCCACTCTGCTGCAGCCGCCGCCGCTCCTGGGCTGCCCCAGCCTGGTGCCCTGGTCAGGATGCAGGGTCTGCCCTACAACACCGGAGTCAAGGACATCCTCAGCTTCTTCCAAGGATACCAGGTCAGTACATATAGAAGTAAACTAATGCCATAAATTAACTAAAGCATTAACCTCCACCAAGGCCGAATAATCCTACGCATGATGTCTAGATCTTATGACATCATATATATATATATATATATAGATCATATAATCTTATGACAAAACCTATGAAAGAGAAAATCTACGCCTTAATCAGAATCCACAACAAAATTAATTCATATTCCCAGGCCCAGACCCCATTCCTAAATTTGGTGGAAAATGGTTTTGTAGTTTATGTGTAATCCTGCTAACAATAAACCAACAAAAAGAACCAGGTGAAAACGACCTCCTCTGCAGAGGTAACAGAGAAATGTAATGTATGAAAGTAAAATGTCAGAAGAATACCTTGTTACAGAAAGTTGTGCCGAACGTTCGTAGCAGCCTCTTGACAATGACGCAGAATTTAAATGCTGGCTAGTTTAATAATGTACAATGTGTGTTGCTCTATTTTTCCCACAGTCTGCAACCACACGAAATAAAATCTGAGGCTGTTGGGCCAGTGAGCCAATTTCCATTAGTGGTTTTTGTAACAGAATCCCTCCACAGTGTTTATTCATTTAAGGGACATGTGTACACTTGTGCTCCTCGTCCCACCCCTCTCTTTGCTTCCCTTTTTTTTTTTTTTTTTTCACTGCCAGCCCAAATTAGGTGGAGCCCTCTGAAGCAGGTATGAACCCTGACAAGTGTGGTGTCAGATGTTTGAGTGGTTGGGAGGTAGAGGGGTGGGGTTTGAGGTGGAGGGGTTGTTGTTGTTGCACAGATCTGAAGTCTGCCTCATGACAGTAAGAAGTTGTGTGGTTTGTGTGTGAGAGAGATTAAAGCTGACTCAAGTGTTGACTGTTGTCTGAAACACAGTAATTGTATCCTGAATGGAGTGAATGTGTGTTTTCCCACCTGCAGTTGTGTTTCGCACTGGTCGTGGGTGAGAAAACAGTTCTTACACCAGCGCCTGGTGTCTTTTACCCACAATCCCCCACACCAAATGCACCTGAAGCCTGCAGCCAGTATTTTTTTGTTGTCTTCCCCCCTAAAACCTGGAGTATTTTGACAGTGTATACTTGTGTGTCTGCGTGCTGTGATGTGTGAAACCATGTGGCAGCCTTCCCACCCTGACTGTGCGTTCATTATTGTGCTATCTGTAGTACGCCCCTGAGGAGTACAGCAGCGTGGTTCAAATGAGCGAACAGGCCAGGAGTCTGATTCAGCCCAAAGAATGGCTCTGTCTTTAGGGACTCACCCCAAGGTAAGAAGAGCCTCCAGGCCAGAGAACCAGAGTGGACAGAGAGGGCATTTCCTACACGCTTAGATTCAGACACAACTCGCACTAATGCTCCCAACTCCCGGAGCTGCTGATCAAAACACGCAGGTAGTAAACCCACTGAGTTCAGTCCTTCAAGCACAAAGAAAGTTTTCTAAATAATTATTTGTGCGACTGAAATTTCTGCTCAAACATAATGGCCACAGCCATGGAAAAATTAAAGCACAACAACATAACACATCATACACATATCAGCTGAAGTCCAGTTTGACTGCATTAGTCTTTGTAGGAATGCCCAATCTAGCCATCAAGGTTCTGAGCTGCTGAGCCGGCATGTCCGTCTGCTGCCTCCAAAACTGAACTGCTTCATAACTCAATCTTTCCTGAAGAGGAGTGCTGAGTCTGGATCCCTGACAGACGCCTCATTATAATCCAGTATGTTTGTATATAAGGACGCTTAATGTACTTTACATTACATTACTATATAGATAGATAGATAGATAGATAGATAGATTAGTGTCTCTAGGCCCAAACCACTTTCTGTCTCACAATCATGCTTCTTACTTCTGATAAGGCTGTGGTGTCAGACTGAGCTTTTTCTATTTATAAAAGTACATTATCATTCTTTTTTTTTTAACCTATAACTTGAGTGGCACCACAGCCTCCTGCAGTGTAGCATGTTGTGACACCCACTCCAGCAGGAGGTTTGGTGTTAGCACCGTTAGTTTCTGGTGAGAAATAATATGAAGATGTAAAAACCAATGATCAAATAACCAGAGTGAGCATCAGTTCTCTTTTCAAGACATTTGTGAAAGAATATATATGAACATCACTTCTCTCTGACCGTCTCCTCTCATGTGATTCTCCAACATGAAGCCTTTATGGGTTTTACTGGGATCAGTGCGTTCTTTCAAATCTGCATGTCTTAAGGAAACAGATTTTTTTGCATTAAACCTTTGATGCAAAACATGGATGCATGCAAACTAACGGATGATGATTGACATGTGGGTTTCAGGTCCTCTGTGGGAACAGCATGTAGTCTACTTTTACTCTCCAAGCTCTGCCCATTCTTCTCTTCTCTAACTGGACCAGTTTGATGAGCTGAACTTTCTCCCAGCATTGTTCCTATCCAGCTTTGTGGGCTCCCCCTGGTGGTTTCATGTTGCTGCTCTGTTTTTTTTCCCCCCCTCTCTCTCTATCTGCAGCTCCAGCCAGACGCCATCCTCATCTTGTACAATTTCAGCGGCCAGTGCAGCGGCGAGGCCTTGATCACCTTCCCCAGCGAGGAGTCCGCCAGGCGGGCTGTAGCTGAGCGCTCCAACCACCCCTTCTACGGTCAGCAGGTCCACCTGCTCTTTTGCAACTGACGCCGCCCCCTTCCCTCAGTCTGTCGTCCCGTCAAAGAGCACTCACCTCCCGCCTTCCCCAAGGAACTGAACAAACTCCAGTTGATATCAGTGCTCCACGAAGCAGCTACTGAACCTTTACCCCCCCTATGATCTGACTTGTATTACTACACACTACGACGCTGCTGGCCCCGACACTCCTGAAGCCACTGGGGGAGTTTGAACATCCTCGGGGTGAAGCGGCTGAAGTCATTAAGCCTTGCATTGTGGTCATGTCTCTGTGGATGTCACTGTGTATTAGCACCTACTGTAATATCTGGTTGTGGAGAGGAGATGTTGTGGAGCCTGGACACGTGTGGCTCAGTGTATTTAAAGGCTCAGCTGTATATCCTGTGTTTCTCATCGAGCTGTAGTTTCATCCTGAAAAGCTTGAGGCTGCACAGACGTCTGCTATTCATCTTTTCTGTATGTTTCTGAATTTTCACTCACGACCACTAGATTTTTGTTTCATAGTTTATGGTCCTTTGTGTTAGCTGAATGCAAACACGCGTGTATGTGCGTGCACAATGTTTATTCATTTAATGGTCTCCAGTGGTGCCATTGGAAAGTGAGAAAAAAAAAGCCATAAAGACTTGACTTAGACTACTGAAACAAAGACAACTGTGTTCTTTAACTGTCATGAATGAATTTGAACTTTGAGCTGCAGGGACTTTCGTTAAAAGCACAGTAACATCCCAGATGTGCCAGTGAATCGATGAATGTGTAACATGTTGTTTTTTTCTCTATAAAGCATTTATGTATATGACGTGGGTCATCATCCCATTTAGACCTTTTTGTCCAAGCACTACAGATTTGCTTTTGCGCCGATCAGAGTTAAAGAACTGTTCATCTGAGTAGCATCGCAGATTAATACTATTTTTATTAATCCCATTTCTTTTGTTATTAAATCTAAATTGACAGACGTATCCTGAGGCCTTTTCGAATGATCAACCTCAGCTACTGTACATTCTCGCTTGTTAATTTGTTGTTTCCAGACTATACCTCAGTCTGTAACGTCTTTAATTCCTGCTGCTAACAGCTAGCTTTATTTTTCTACAGTCTTTACTTTGCCTACATTACCCAGAGTGCAGTACTGGTCCACATGGGGCAAGGTCGACCTCTGGTGGCAGAGGAGATGTTTCTTTTTTTGCGAGTTTGAGACTTGCATGAATTTAGCTCTATGTAAATTAGACTGTAAACGATAAAAATGTTGACAAATGATCTGTGTTTTGTTTTATTCTCATTTAAAGAGATGAGTTCATCAAACATCAATAATAAAAGTGTGTATTTACTTTCCACAAGGGGAAGAAATGCACCTTTTGAAAACCGCCTGGACACGTTTCAGATCAACATATCGTTTCGTTACGAATTAGATTAAGAAATATAACCACAAGGTGCTTTATTCTGTTTACAGGTGACTTGGGGTAACACCTCCACTGCTGGTACAGTGAGTGGCACCTCACAGCCAAACCAGGATTAACTGTCCTGTTAAAGGTTCTCGCTGACCAGTGAAAAGCAGCAGCTTGTGATGTTTAACGTCATTGTCAAAGAACTGTTCTGGAACTCACAGAAATCAGAGTGCAGGGAAAACATTTGCAAAAAAGAAGCTGAAAATGTAGAGAAGGATCCTCTGGGATTAATACTGTCTGTATTTTCTTGGGAGACTTGAGAGTTTTTGGCCATCTCATGGTCTTCATCAGCAGATATTCACCTATCAAGTACGGCCTCTACAGGCTTCTGCTAGAGTTCACCAAATCTGACTTTCAAATCCATTGCTTAACTAAAATTGCACTCAGTAGAGTACATGACGCCACAAAGGCCCAATTGTCGCCTAATGAAACCACATTTAAATTCACTAGATGCAGGTATTTATTTGGATCGGCATCAAATCTCAACATGCCGTTTTTTTTTCATCAAGGTGCATGAACTACTCTGAGAAAAACGCCACATCTCACAATGTGAAAGAAAGGGCTAAAAACCCCTGATCTGGATCCGCTAGAAAATTAAAAGGGTTCTTCCTTGGATCATGTCCCACCCCTCCACACGATTTCATTAAAAAGTGTTTTATCCATAGTGTTGCTTACAAACAAAAACACACCCAGATGAAAACATAACCTAATTGCTGGAAATAACTTATTTAATTCATTAAAGCCAATTTGGCTGAAAAGGATCCAAATCATAACTTCACCTGTTGATATAAATTGGCACTGAACCAGTGGCCCAGACGGAAGTATAAAACTTTGAGCAGCGTGGGTTTCCACAACATTACCGTAGTTATGTTGGTATATAGTCGTCCCACCAACATTTTGGAAGAATGAAAGATGAAGTGTGAGCAGAGTTTTGTGTCAAAGACGAATCCAAAAACAGACACGAAGCCACGGCTGAGTTTTCAGTTTTATTGATATACACTACTTTAGAGCCTACATTATGATGCAAGGTTTTCCCTTTGAATAATTTCAAAAAGCACTGCAGTCTTAAAAATTACAAAAAAAAAATTTAACATACAAAATATACAAGAAATGACAATACAAGGCTCGGTAAACATCAGCTAAACCTGTATTTCCCTTTTATTTTACAAAACAATTTCATATATGTATGTGTGAGTGTCTAGTGTATATATAGAATGTATATATACACTAGACACTCAGACCTCAACCTTTTAGGAATGACATCCATTTGAAAGTATCAAAAATAGAGTAGTACAGTCTCTGTTGCTTTACCATCGTGTAAAGTGGGAACATGTTGTTCGGTCTTTGGTTGTGACAGAGGAGGACGGCAGCCAGAGATTTACTGTCGATGCTGGTTTTTCATTTTTATTTTTTGTTGACTCAAGTCTTTGAAGCTGCACAACCTGCTTTGTATGCACAAAAAAAAAAAAAGAAGAAAAGAAGACGCCATCTCCCTTCTCCAACCCATCCTGCCCCCCCCTGCTCAAAATCCCCCAAAATTTTAATTATAATATTATTCACTTATTCAATTATAATATTATTCAACTCAACAGCATACACAGACACAAGAGTTAAGGCCTCCTAACAGTTTACATAGTGACGTGATGCTCTCACTATCTGAATGTTTTATTTCTCCTCTTTTTTTTACGCGACGTTACAAATAGTCTAATCTCATTTCTCATATTTCACATTTGCTTCTTATAGTTTGCATAGATTAAATACACACGTGTGCTTCTGTTGTTGAAATAGGACTCTTTAAATCCCTGTCTTCTGTACAGCATATTTGGTAGAAACACCGACCATACACACACACACACACACACACACACACACACACACATATAGCCGAACCCTTTTAAAGATGCTCGCGCTGTGTCCTGGACGAGGCTGATTGGACGAATGCAGGACGCTAACAACAGAATCAACCCAGCATCTACAACGTGTCTACAGTTGTCTACGCTTCTATAGGCATCAAGGTCTTTTTTTTGTCGTGTTTTTTTATTTTAAAGGCATCAGGCAGAACTTTGAATGCATAGCAGAATCGTTTTCACCTGGAAAAGGACTTCAAACGGCTCTCGCAGGCGGGAGCGTCATTGTCAAGCTTAAGGCAAAAAAAAAAAGAATAAAGAAGCCAATGGAAATCTTCTAATCCAAATCTGAACCCGTCCGCTCACACACTCATCAGGTGTGTGGAAATACTTTTTAAAAACCAAATCAACGTTGTGTTATTGCTGCCACACAGGCACTGCATATGTGTAAAGAACAGGAAATCAGACTGTCCAGGACGAGACTTTGATTGTGAACAGCACATATCGATTGTTTGAAACTGGGGGTGGGGGGGGAAGACCCCGTCACATCCAGATGTTGCTCTCTGGACTATTGGGATTTTTACCTTGATCATTACAGAAAGGGAGTCGAAGAAGGGCGGAGTCAACACATAAATGCAATATATAGACATAATTATGTATAAAATACTTTCAAAACTTTACCCATCCTACAGTTTGTCACCTCAGCTGTCGTCGGGTCACAGCTCTGGTGCCTGTTATTTAATAGAAGGCACACGAGGTCCCTGGGAGATGTCGGGGGGGTGGGGGGGGGGTTATTGCATGAAAAAGAAATGTCAGAGGCCAAGATGGTCCGTCTCTGTGGGTGAAGAAAAACACTTCTCTGTAACATGGAACAAACGGGCGTCTTCAAAACATCTTTCAACATCTTTCAGTCCTGAATCCCCTCGTCAGGATTCATGAATATCGTCGTACCATCTGTCTATGGAGTAATAGCAAAGTCAAACTCAAAGCCAGCTGTGCAAAACAACCAAAAAGAAAAAAAGCTTTTGCTAGCATTCAAAGCTGCTAAAAATGTTAATAAGGCATTTGTTCAACGTGACGATGAGGATCAGGAGGAGAGGGAGGACGTAGAGAAGAGACAGGTGGAGGTGTATGGGACGGGGGGGGGGTCATGTACAGATATCTACACGGCTGCAAAGGTTTCTAAAAGTTGTGGAATGTTGCAGATCCTGTAACCAGCACCAGGGGAGCTGGTTTCTCTCTGCCAGGCCCCTGCACCCAGGGCATTCATCGTTTTATAATTTTAAAAGGGAGAAAAGAAGAGTGGAGTTTTTTACTGAATCTGACAGTTTGGTTTGATTAGAAATTTCAATGATCAAATTTCACGTCTAATATAAAGTTTCCAGGTCTAAAATCCCCGAGTGGGATCACCTCCTGTTGTGCTCAGTACACGGCTGTTTGTAAAAAATCCTGAAGAAACGTCAGAACAGCAGCTGTGACGTCGTGGTCGATGGTCGATGCTGGTGAGAGTCGCAGCGAGACGCTCTGATGTCTTGTCTCCGCTGCAGAAACTTGACTCCTGACATATGAGTGCTCTGAACTCACGAAGAGAGCTGATTGGTCGAGAGGACGGCAGTGCTTTGCAGGATCAGGTGCACCCCCGATGAAGAGGGAGGGTCGGTCACATCTTGACACCTGAGGACCGACAGAAGAGCCGCTCCTCGTTATTCTCCAACCGCTTCACGCTCAGTTTACAAATCTACGTGGCTGTTTTCTCCTGTTCATCTTCTTCTTGATCCAGGTTGTGGGATTTATCTGTGTTTCTTTAAAAAGGACAAACTGTTCAGTATCAGATGAGAGAGGCTCTTCTTCTCAGGCTGGTGGAGCTCACAGGGTCCAGGAGGCTTTAAACAGAATCACCCAGCACAGCCTCGTCTCCTCCTCCTCTCTCCCGTCCCGTCGATCACAGGATCAGGACCTCGGCTTAGAGGGGGGGGGGGTGTTCCACAGGGAGCCTGAGAGAGGGGCTGAGCTATGACTGGTTGTGTGCTGATGGAGGACCATGAGCGCTGGGGGACTGGGACAGGTCTCTGCCGATGATTTCATTCACTGTGAAGAAAAAAAACACACAAAGACACAAAAGATTAAAACATCGGAGAGAAATCCAAAATGTCTCTGCTAGACTTCTCACTCAGCAGATGGTCCCATGTTACACCCAGAAGGAATTCTGTTCACATGAGAGGATTCAGTTTTTTCTCACATTGTTCACATATCGATCAGCCCCCCCTTCTTTTTAGTGTGTGTGTGTGTGTGTGTGTGTGCTGTTTGAACCTTGTTGGCCCTGTACAGCACATCGTGACACTTGTCGGTGATTCCCTACTTTGTGGCTGAACGTTTGAACTTATTTACATCACACGTTTTGATCCAGCAGAGGGCAGTGTTGTTCCACACCGAGTTCCTTACACAAGAGCTCAAAGTGGAAAAACTCCCGAGTGTCAAACCCAAAGGCCACAAAGTCACAGCTCTGACGTGAGCTCTAATAACTCCTGACAGAACAAATGAGAGCAACTATTCCATTCACTAAATGTGCAGGTCAGACCTTTGTTTGAGTCCAACAAACGTTACCAGCGGTTACCGCCGCGCGCTGACTCCTGTGAACACACTCCGACCAGCGGGAGCTGTCCTTTACCTCATTAGAGCTGTATTGGTGCCTCAGTACATTTCCTCAGGCCTGTTCATGGGGTTTGTGGGCTTGGTTAAAAAAAAACAATCCATTGTTAAAAAACAACATGCTGCTGAGGCCAGAGAGGCACAGCCGGGTTCACCACTCCACCGACTCACTAAGAGCCTGATTTTAAACAAATAACACACAACTCTTTCTTTCTTTCTTTCTGTTTGTCAGTCAGTGTTTTACATCTGCAGCCTCCATTCACTTTTCACACTGGGAACACAAGAGACCCAGGTAAAAAAAAAAATGCAGCCGCCGAGCCAATCAACCTCAGACACTTTGACGTGGTGAGGAAAGATGCGAGGAGCGAAACGACAGAGAAAACATTTGGAATTCATGGAAAATATGATGTGAATGTTTTTCCTATTGTAACATGGCGAATGTGGGAAGCTCTCGTTCTGTGAGGAATTTTCTCTGAACTGTTTTAAAGGTCACGATGACGACGGGTCAGAGCGCACGATGCTTTCTGGGCAAACTGGTTTGGGAAGGAGGGAGCGTGCAGCAGAGACCTTTAGACCAGTTTGACACCGAGCCTGCAGACCTGTCTGTACACGACAATCACAACAAAGCTCCTCTCTCTCCACCACCGACACGTCGATGTGGATTTGTGCAACTGTGCCATCAATCACACGTTTCCCAGGTCGTACTTAAACAAGTGTTTTACTGTAAGTCTCTTTTCTGAAAAAGAAAAAGGTGGCAGGAGGTGAGTCAGTCGAGCAAAGACGTTGTTTCAGAAGAAGAAGAAACCAGATTCAAATTTGATGACACACACACTGACTGGAATTCATAACTATACGTCTATTTAACAAATCTATTGAATAAAAATATGACTTTGACCGTCATAAGTTGAGTAAAACATCCAAATATTATACTAGCGTTATTTTATACATTTAAATTATCCTGTTGAACTGCTTCTTCAACTCTTCCTCAAACTGCTTCTCTCTCTAAATTGTTTAAGTGTATTAATCACATTTTTCCATGAAACACATCATTGATTTTCACCGTCTCTGTCACAGAAACAGCAGTTTTCATTATGAGTGTTGGTGCAAGTTCTGTTTCTTTTTGTATTTGTGTTTTGTGCTGCTTGCTTTTGTGTCTGTGTCTGGCCACCATCACTCACATCATCCTGTTAGCGTGGGAGGCTCTTCCTTTCCCATGTCAACCATGTTCACACACACACAGTCAGCACCACCACACACTCATGAGGTGACACTGTGACTATCAAAGCAAACATATTTACCTCTGTATGTAGAAGCCTGAGCTACAAGTCGGACAGTTTAGTGCTTTGTCAAACGATTTCATTGGTGAAATTAAATTGCGATGGACGAGTTACAGACCTTTAAAAGGGCACGACCTTTTGAAAGAAAGTGTTCAACTGCGCTAAAATGAACGGCATCTCACAACTGTTAAAGAATCACTGTCGCAGCAAAGCACTGAATTGAGAAAAGCCTACGTTCACTTAGTGAGATTTCCCTGAGCGTCTGAGAAATGTCTAATAATTCACTCCTAACACAGTTAAAATAGAAAACAAATAAAAGAAATGAAGTGTATAAAATGCACAAAAATCAACCTCGGTCTGTAAAAAGTTTCTAATTTCAGCTAAGATAAATAACATTTCCAGGCCGATCATGGAGAAATATTTAGGAGCCTCCTGCACTGGTGAAATCTTCTGGTAAAACCTCTGCAGCACAGTTGAATCATGGGAGTTAATCTGCTATAAACACCACAGGAATATGAGCCAACGCAGTGTGACCGACGGAGTGGGCGTCTGCAAAAAAAAAAACACAACATCACTTTCCGCTGTACTGATTTGATTTTTGCAGAGGCAAACATTAACCTATGGACTTATGATGCAGCTCAGGGGAGACGCGGTGCAGGGTAATTAGCATAAAACAACCTGAAAACCCCATGATTCGATCAAGTGCAACTTGAAACCAAATCCTCTCATGTGATTCACTCGGTTTTCTCATTTAATAAAAGGTTTCCCCTCACAATCTGTCAGAAAACATTCTGAAGCTTCAGTCTCGCTGTTACAGTCGTGTTATTGCTTTGATTGGCCGTTTGAAAAACATCGTACGTATACAAAGGAGGAGACGGCACTTTGAAACGTTTGTGTCTGATATTCTTTTTTCTTTTCTCTCTGACTGGCGGTCAAACAACTTGAAGAAGGAGAAAAAAGAAAATTGCTACTGAGAAGGGAAAGCTAAAAATGAAAGCCCAAAACAAACTTCAGAAATGTTTACCACCATAGAAAAGGGTCAGTTGTTTGACATTTTCCCGTATCTGTGAGAGACAGATACTCTATACTTCAGATGCCATTATTCAATTTCATCTGCACACATCAATGATCCGGAGGTGAGAGAGAGCTTTGAGTCGGCGGCCTCTGACGAGTTTCGTATGCCGATAGCGTTTTCTCAGATTTACTGGTACTGTTCATGAAAGTGCAGCAGAGAGCCGATGATTCAGTGCTGCCTGCTGAACTGAGTGAGGCTCTGAATGACTGCAGCCAAGGGGAGATCCTCTGCTAATGACTGGGCGGGGGGGCTCCCTAGTCAAAATACACATCTGCAGTCAGACTACTGATACTACTACTACTACCAGCTTCTATATCATATGATCAAGATGGCGGCGCACACGGATGCAGCGGCTTTGCTCTCCTCTGACTGGTGGTACGTTTTGTTTGTTTTGTCAGCCTGTATGTTGTCTAAATATCATTGTACAGCTGTGCAATGACAATAAAGGCATTCTATTCTATTCTATTCTATTCTTCCTCCTGTGAGCTTGAGCTCTGATTAAAGATGTTCGGCAGGTTTTCACCATGCAGACACATTCTTTTATAAAAGTGTCCTCGTCCTCAGGTCTACACCTCTAAAAATAATCTGACATTTATTCTAACTGTGATTCACGTGCTCCTCAGTGGCTCCAGAAGTAGTTCTGACTACGTTGTGTTCATGCGCTTTAAAGTCAGGGTGGAAAAAACATGCTGTTGTATTCACGTGTTTGGAGCCATGACACCTTTTTCCAATATCTGCATGGTAACGCAGAGCAAATCAAAGGGATCAGGTGTGACAGGCATATAAATCATTTCAAATGTACACACATGTTAAACATAACAACATCTGTGTTGGCTGAACTGTGGTGTGAGTGAGGCACGGACATGCAGAGAGTCACAGAAGTGTAACATTTGACAACTTTACATTAGAAGCTACTATTTAAAGCTGATTGTAAAATGATGTTAATTGGTTTATAGGTGATGACTTCAGATACTCGACAACCCGTGCAGCAAAATTTTGATTTGATTTTGCCAGAGTTGATGTTCTGACTTGAGATTAATTTCACGCGTACTTTCCCCGCACAATCTGAACAGCTTAATGAATACAGATGATATCTGTATCTGCCTTCCAGTGCAAAGAAGGAAGGGGAAAGCTTAAATCTCTGAACTAGGTTTTGGTTAGTTTGTCTTTTTTTCGTTAAGTTAGTCACTTGATGCTACAGAGAGCGAGGGTGTGATTGAGTAATGTCATTTCTAAAGTGCGTGCCCATAGAGGTACATTGAAAAGATTTCCATAATGCAAAGCAGAAGTGAAGTGGGCAGATGGACATCCAGTACGATAAACAGATCAACTGTCGAAATGGAAAACTGGTAATTATCATAACCCTCTATGACAGACTGAAAAAGTTCCCTGAACCAGGAATTAAAAATACAAAAACAAAATGACTCTGGCAGAGCAGCTTAGGCAAATAAATGTGAGATGGAGTGATTCTTGGGTCCAGTAAATGAAGACAACATGCCACAATGGAAAACATTTGTGCAAAGGGAACAGAAAGAGGCAAGACTTGGTTTGCCTGCATGAGGAAATATCAAAGCGCACAGTTTCCATTCTCAGCGCCCTGTAATGACACGCATACGTCTTCACAAAGTACGAGAGCAAACCTGAAGTGAAAATCCACCGGGCGATCAATCGCACACATTGGAAATAGATTGTCATTTGATGGAATCCGAATTGAAATCCTCCAGGTCTGCTCAGTTAAGCCTTTTTCTGGTTCGAACTGCTCTGTGACCCTCTTCTGTTTAATTTAAATTGTACTTGTGGAGTGGTTGAATGAGTGGGTGAGGGCATGTAGCACACCGGAGCCGAGAGGCTCGTTAAAAGGTCAGTTTCTCAGAGTCCCTCATTTCTGTGAATCATCCGTGGATTTCCCTTCTCATCTGATCTTAAGTGATTCACAAGACTCACAACTTTGAGAACTGAGAGTAGAGGCTCCACTGAGCTGATGACCACAGCACCAGGCTTTATAGGGGAAAGCAATGGAGCCCGAATGGCTGCCTGGGGAGATCGTCAAAGCCCACCATAATGATTTACTTTCTGAAAGACTTATCAGCAGAGAGAGTGAAGCAGATGATAACAAAACCATAGACTGCGTGTAAAGATGGACGACATGACTGTTCCCAAACGTGGAGCCAGAGCATCTCGATCGCCACCTGGTGTCTGGCTGCAGGCTAAACCTTGCCTCCTCCATGTTAGTGGATAGGATATGGACCAAACTGAAACGTCAAAGTACATGCTAAATAAATCAAAGATGGTTTTCAGTCACTGATGTGATTGATGCACTGTCCATCTTTATTTACAGTTTTTTGGCCCTTGTTCTATCCTTCCACCATGTTTTGGGGAAATCTGTTGGGTAGTTTTTGCATAATTGTGCTGACGAACAAACAAACAGAAACAAGCAAACCAACCAACAAACTAACGGGCAGGAGTGAGAACATTACCTTCTTGGCAGAGGTGTAGTGTGAGTGTAGTCTCGGAGTTAGTGGTACTTTTTGCAATACAGTGATATTAAACAAGATCTGATGGCGTCAGCAACACAACGCACTCAGGTGACTCACCAAAAGCACACAAAAATGCACTGTTTACACACACACACACACACACACACATATTTCAGCAGCTCTGCATATAATGTGGCAGACTGAAATCTACTTCACCACACTCTGTCAAGTCCTTGTTTGTGCACTATGAGAAATGTGGTGACACGTATTCATTTTGCAGTCAAGCGCTGGCGCTCGATGCCTGGCTGACAGGCACAAATCAATATTGACACTCAGGAAGTGCAACAAGAGCAGCCAATGCAAAAAAAAAAAAAAAAAAAAAACCTTGGCAAAATCCAGATTATGGACAGCGCTATTACTTTTAATAAAAACCTGGCACAAGCACATTCAGAAACATGAACTAAGAGTCAAGTTCTCTCTCATCCCCACTGAGGGGTTTCCAGGCTTCCCTCCTCCTCCTGTTTGAAGAAAGAGGCAGCACTGGCTCCGTCTCCTCCACACCAGGTCGCAGCCTCTGCCAAGACCTCTGCATTACACTCTCTAAGACCTTAATTGTATGGAAAGATGACACAGAAAGCCAGTTTCCCCTTGTTTAAGGGGAAAAGACCAGCAAATGTTTGCCATTGTATTTAACGAGCAGCAGCAGAAGCATTTCATGGAAACGTATTTTCCTTCCACTGTTGTTTTTTCTTGTCATCAAATCAGGAGTTCTGTGTTATTACTCTGTTATGGTTGGCTAACTGTAGCAGGAAACCTCTGACTAAGATGGTCCTTTACACACACGAAAAAACAACACACTGATGGTTTAAATCAGCTTATTTCATACAAGTAACCCTGGTTAAATGAACTACAGTTGTGTTTACATGTCCTCCTGGTATACACACAAGTATCAGATTCATGAAGAGCTAGTTTGTCTGATTCAGTGTCACCAGTTGAATCATATGTTTCATGAAAAGGCTGCTCAGCCTTTGCTGCCAAACATTCAGTGCTTTTATGTTTGATGAAGTATGGTTGGTGATCGCTAAAATAACAATTACTGAAGCAGGTGCCATTGTAGTTAGGGAAAGTTCAAATCAACTTTTCTGTCCTTTCCAAAAGGAAAAAATGTGTCTCAAGATCATTTATAACGGTAGCCAATAACAATAGGTCATTTCCAAGTGTAATCTCATGTTTAATTTCATTTGGGATGAACTTGAATCCCAAATGGGCTCATATTTCTCTCTACCTGTCAAAGCTAAATCCAGTAAGTCACTGACATTTTCTCCGTAACCTGGTCGGCCAACTTCTGAGAGAAATATCCAAGTCTTTTTTGGATTCTCCAAATTTGGCCTCTTCTCCAGTCACTTGTTTTACTCATTTACGGCTCTGAGCCATTTCACCGCATGCAGGGCGGCGTACGGTCAGAATGTGGGCAGCTGAGGTAGACTTAAGACTGTGGCTTGGCTGCACTGAGGAGCCTTTCTCATTACAAAAGCCTGCTTGTCTTGATGTTGAATCTATACTTAAATTACCAATACTTCTCTCATTTCTGTCTGCTAAAGGTGAAGCCCCAGCGGGCAGCCACTTAGCCTAGCTTAGCATCAAGACTGGAAACCTGGGCGAACAGCTGGTCTGGCTCTCTCCTGAGGTAATCCATCAACACACTGGCACCTCTAAAACATAGTAATTAACACGTAATATCTTGTTAAAACAGCACGTAGCAGTTTTACAAGGGCCGTCATTGACTGCTTCCCATCAAGTAATAGTCTGGGACACAACCAAAAGCATAATGTGACATTTTTACAGTTTCTTTTTAATGGATTGGACATACCATGTTAATTGGAAAGCTTTAGAGGTGTTGGTAGGTGGTTTCTGTTGCCTTTAGAGGGAGCCAAGCTCTTACTCCCTGTTTCCAGTCTCGGTGCTAAGGTAGGCTAACTGGCTGCTGGCTGGGGCTACTTCTTTAGCAGACAGATATGAGAACAGTGTTGCTTTTTGCAGGTTGAGCTAAGATGGCTAAGCTAGCTGTCGCCTCAGCCTCAGACAGAGGAGTAGAACAAAAGGTGTATTTGAAAGATAAGTTCAGGCACTGCTTTGTATATTTGAAAACCAAAAGGATAATGTGTGCCGCTTCCTTTGTGTATGTGCGTTTGAGTCATTATTAAACACGTACATCATTTCTGTTCGCCATTTCTGACTTTTAGCCAGTCTTCCATAGCAATCCCTAATAAAATGATGCGTAAACAGTATATATCGTAAAAAAGTGTGAAATTATCCGCTGCACACTGGTCTAATCTCAAATGCCAAGTATATTTCAGATTGAATGTCTCGGCTGAGTGACCCTGCAGTGGGGTTGGATCCTGAACTTGTCTGTCCATCTGTCTGTCAGTCTGTCTTTTCATCTCCTGTGTCTCCTGCTTCTTTACACACACACACACACAAACACTCACACACAATCTAGCATCTATATGTGTGTGCGACTCTCTCTCGCATACACACAAAGACACACATCTCAAGCATGCTCTTGTGTGCGTCACCAGGGCCATCTGCTTGCAAACCAGAACAGTTTTCTACACACTCGCATTTGTATTTCCTCTTGTGCCGGCCACTGACTCAAATCTGTGATACAACTGCAGGAGTGTATTTCATGGATGATGAACTTTTGGGATACTTAATGTTCTTTTATAACAGAGTGACAAGTTGCACTGGAAGTAGCTTCAGCATGACCAACTAGGGAAGCTCCAATGACACCACGTCTTTCAGTGACAGACAGGTTGAACTATCTGTCACCTGCCCCAAATTGTCACAGTTGACCGGCCCCTCTCAAATAATTTAACACCAGTTCCTTTCTCTGTCTATGCAAGGGGGAAAGTGATAGTGATGACCTCCGGGTAATATCCGGAGAATTGGCCACAGAGTTTACCCAGAGTTTGCCTTTCACACATGAACAACACAGCGGGAGGTTTTCTGGGCAGACACGTTCACAACAGCAACAAATCCTCTTATTTAGGCGAGAGGTGGAGCAGCCGGGTGCAGCAGGAAGAGGCAGGAAGTGACGTATTAACTCTGCTGCGTAGATCACGTGATTTTGTTGACAGCACCCCAACACCATGGTCAGCTCTTATCTTCACAAACTCTCTTGACATCTTCGCCTGTGTCTTCTACGTGTGTGACACCACTTTTTTACTGGGAGATATTTGTTTTCTTTGAGTTTTTTTCAGTTTTGCATCTGCTGCTTGTTAGAAGCGTCATCGATCCCCCCACTTGCTCACAGTTAATCCAGCGGGGATCCCCTGTGTTTTTCACGAATCAACTTTCTACGGACTTTATGCTAGGAGGTCAGGCTGGATGAAGTCCGTAGAAACTACAGAGTGTCTCACTCTGACATTTGCGTTCACACATGCAATACCTCCAAAGAAAATGCTGAGGAACATGCCGAGTCCAGTGCATGTCTGAAAGCAGCTTTAGTTATCAAAGAACCAGGGAGTGCATTCAATCCCTTACATCTAAAGGCCAGAGAAGAATGTGTAGGTTGACTCCACCACCTTAGGCTGGGCTGGGTCACAGGCTGACCTTGGCGAGCCCTGGAGAACACTGCAAGCAGGAAATGTGTATGGATATCCCCTGAAGACACTAACATACTTCAGTGTGATTAAAGTCAAGACAATACTTATTTTCAGTGAAATAAACGTCATTCCTACCTTCAGTAGTTATGATAGAGAGCATCCAACACCTTCAGAGAAACCAGTTGCATGGAAACCAGGAACTTGCAGCATGCACCCTTCATAAATCGACAAACTAATGAATGCTGGCCTAAAGGCTTATCCCTAAAGCACACATGACATGCTGAGATGGCTGCTAAGTACACTTTAATTGTAGAAAAGGCCTTTCCCCTATCAAGCAATTCCTGCAAGAAGCACAGCAGCTTAACCACTGAACACTGACAAGAAATGGTGTGCCGTGAGTCACCCCACTGCAATTTAGCATTGTAAAGAGAGTGAGTAAGGCCAATTCATGCTTCTGCGTCGAAGCTACGCCGTAGGCCTATGCGGTAGCCCTATGCAGTAGCCCTATGCCGTACCCTTGAATTGAGTTAAAGGAATGAACACAGATGATGTCTTTCTTTTATATTTTGCAGTTCTTTTAGAAAAAGTAATTGCTCTTCAAAATCTATCAGCTCCAACTCCAACACAATCTGTTTAGTAACACTCGCCTTTGTTCTAAAGTAAACAGAGATGGCAGAGAATTTGTGAAGGGGCCATAAACCGGAAGACACTCAACACCAGAATAGAAACTCTACCACCACTAGCGTTTCATTGGTGTAACTGCAGCACGACTCACATTCACCTGCGCACAACTATGAATGCTTGGCCCTTTGCGTGCCTCCATGCACCGGGGACAGAAGATCCCTGTGCACAGGAAGAAAGGCTGTATTATTTCTGCAACCTCATTCCTGGATGACCACTGTTGCACTACAGGATTAGTGAAGATCAGGGTTTGCCCATGGGTGAGCTAGCCCGAGCTCACTGTGTACTGAGTTTGCTTGCTGTGACAAATAAACCGAACTCCAGGCACTTGGGTCAGCTAACAAACTGATGCTAACTGAGACTTCTTTGGCTTACAATTAGCCATTATAGCCAGAGGATATAATACTACAAAGTCACCAGAAAACTGGGAACCAAATATTGATTGACCTGAACATGGATGTGGATTCTCATGTGTAATGGTAAATCATGGTCTGTCTGTCTGTCTGTCTGTCAAACTTGGGTAAATGTGCTGCGACCTCCTAAAACTCAGATCAGAGCTCTGCATCGCGACTTCAAAATATGGCCTACAGAGCTGGGCTGGCACAGAAAGCTATTTTTAACCACAGGCTCAAAGGGAGAGCTTACATTCCCGGCTGAACCGTGTCACTCACAAACTTTTCTCACACTTCTTGAGTGTGAGCGCAGGCAGCTACTTTCACAGTGTCTGTGCCTGTGTGACAGCAGAAGAGACCAACTAAAACCGAGCTACTGCATAATGTGGTAAACATATTTATAGTCTTCCATGGTTATACATGTAATGGTGTGAACAATGAGGCTGAGAAAGGCTTTCATCAGGCTTTTTAACACATACTACATGTTTAAAGTGTGTGTACGCATAAGTATTACACACTGATGAATGGTCATTGGTCTTTCACACATGACTTATTGACAATGACCATGTGTTAATTAGGCTGACCCTTGCTAACACCCAATATCACATCTACCTGACACAGCGTCAGCGGGCTGTTTATTAACCCTAAACCTTTAGAACCTTCATTTGAATATGGCACTGGGGTTAACAAAACCAGACAAGCCTCTGAATGGTAGATAAGGAGGTAGATGATTTAGAAGAGCTTAAAGGAACATTTCTTCAGTGAAGAAGTAGAGTTCATGGTTGAGAAAAAAAAACTGTGAAATGCGTGCGCTTACTTCATGGTCAAATGTGAACAAGTTCATCTGAGCATCCTAATTAGAGCTGTTAACATATGTATACACACACTCGCATACGCACAGCTACACACTGTAATTACTGCAGCAGAACACAACTGTAGCATTTGTGCTCCATCATAAGTGGCACAAAATGATGCAATCCTCTCCCTCGCTCAAAAAACACAAAGTGTAATTCATCTCCAAGCTGCTGGTAGAGATACAGAAGCTTAGCGCTATACAATTATACGCTTTAATATGACACTAGAGTTATCAGTCCTATTGTGTCTATGATACCCAATACTAAGTCACAAGACCCCCCTCCCCCATTAATGAACCTGTGTACACAATACTGCGCTGCAACGACAGATGACACACTATCGCCGTAATCAGGCATCAAGGTTTCAGCCCCTTAAAAAACAGGCGCTCTGTATTGTTTTACATCATCAGATACAAATTTATCGTGTGAGCCACATATTGTAGGGTAAATTTGATCCCTCAGCGGCCGCTTGTTTTAGACCGAAAATGAGATTGATCACAGATGGGTGTGCTCTAAATATCTCAAAAAAAAAAGAAAAAAGGCGAAGAAAGAAAATGTGATAATGAGAGCAGAATCACTGGGCTGACAGAAAACTGGAGAATAACAGTCGAAGTAATCCAAAAGAGACAGTTACACACAGTGAGACAAATACAGTGTACATAGCTAAAGTGCGTGTCCACTGGGCGTCTTTGTCTTAGGTTTTCTTTATTAACTATTTCAAATTGTCTGTTTCTAATGACCATGTATGTGTCTCTGTGTGTGACGGCCTCCATGAAATTCAAATTAGAAACAGTTGAACCATTCATCAGCAACCTGCTTTTTCTTTTTCACATTATCTCCTTTTTTACTTGGTAAAAAAGGAGATAGTTCGAAAAACATTTTCTGAGCAGTCTTACCATCATCCAGCGTGATGTCCTGCAGGCCGATAGAGCGGAAGGTGGGCTCCCTCTCCTCTGGTTCCTGCTTGATGTTCAGACTCTCGCTGTCCGATGGGAAGGGCCCCTGAGGGCTCAGAGGGTGAACCAGAGGGCCCACTGCTGCAGGGGACAGGCTGGCCATGACTGGACTTGTAGCCTGCGGAGAGGGCTGCTGTTGAAGAGGCCCCAAAGGACTGCCACCTGAAGTAGGGGAGGAGGAGGTGGGAGACTGGTAGGGCAGCGAATGGAGCTGAGGGGAGGAAGGCCCGGAGTGCGGAGAGGGGATCATCCTTGGCGGAGGTGCGCTGGATGGTGTGGGGCAAGAGGCTGACCTTTGACCTACCGGGTGGTAGCCCAGGGCCCTCTGCAGCTGGGAGGAGTGCTGCCCTACAAGGGGGTGACAACTGGGAGAAGAGACCTGGGTTGGATTTGGAGAGCAGTGATAGCCTGCAAGTGTGTGGAGATGTGGAGATGAGGGCGAAAGCAGAGATTGCTGACTCTGTGGAGACCCAGCCATGCTTGAAGAGGAGGGAGCTGATGGTGAGGAGCAAGGGGAAGAGGGGTACACCATCCCCAAAGCCATTGGGTGTGATGCTGCAGTGGGGCTCTGCTGAAAGGGCATCCTCTCGTAGCCCTGAGGAGGAAGGCCGGACTGGCCATTGAAAGGCAGGCTATGACCGTGGCTGTGCTGCATATGCTGGTAGGAGGGATGGGGAGGAGCAGGAAGAGGAGCAGGAGCAGAGCTCGGGTGGAACGTCATGTGGCAATCCGCAGGGGGGTGGTGCAAACTGCGACTCTGGAGGTGAGGCAGGTGCTGGAAAGATGGGGAGCCCAGGGAGGGGCAAGGGGCCTGCAGGGGTAGCAGGCCAGCTCCAGAGCCTGCAGCCAGGCCATGAGGGGAGCTGGACAGAAGGTTATCTGTTGGGTGGCACTGCTCAGGAGAAGGCAGCTGGGTGCGCACCAGACTGGCATTATGTGCCAGGGGCATGGACATAGGGGGTATTGCAGGAAGGTCCAACTCATCCCTGTGCTCCTGTTTCACCATGACTAAAGGAAACAGAGACAGGAACAGAGAGGTGATGAAAGAACAAAACAGACAGTCAGTTATGTCCGTCAATCAAATACTACAAGATGAGACAGAAAAGATAATATATTGATTTTTCAAGTGATTGCCTTTTAACATAGACAGGGTCGCTGCTATTTTTGCTCCGGTTACAGTGGATTAAAAAAATGAAAAAAAGACACAACCCCACCACCATTTATTCTCTCATTCTGTTGCTTCAATGGCGAAAAAGTGCATCTTGTAAATTCTGAAAAACACAGTCTCTGAATGTATGTATTGTGAAGTGGGTCTCCTTCCAGATTAAAAAAAAGCAGCCTTAAAAAAAAAGAAGCTGAGTGACATTCTGATATTAATGGGGCCATTCCCTTTTACTGCAACAGCTCCGTAACCTATTTCCCAATCTGGTGCCTTGTGACAGTGATTTTATTTTTATCTATCTCTGAATCAGAGGGAGAGCATATGTTGTCAGTCTGGGTGCCATCAAGGGAAATGTTGTACGGGAAGAGGAGCTGAATCCCCTCCAGCCCAGATCCGACCAACAAAACAAACAAGTTCACTGATCGTGCCCTCTACTCACCCTGTCATGCCTGATAATCGAGCCAGAGGGATATTGAGATCAAGAAAGGGGTAATAGGGTGGACATTTAAACATGGTTGTATGTAACTGAGGTCAGCTTGTTAAAAAGTCTCAAAATTGCGCATCTGCATGTTAGGTTTGATTAACAGTGTTCTCCTTACATTAGAAAATATTGATGCATGCATGACAATTCAGCAATTTCCAAACACAAACAGGAACAAAGGAGATTTTGTTCCTCAATTTTCAGAATAAACATTTCCAGACAGTCTTCTCAGAATTTATCATTAATTGGCCCAGAGCATCAGCTCAGCTCAGCCCGCAACGAAACATTAATCTTGACTTATTAGGAGATTTTTTGCCATAATAAAGTGTGGTGTTCAGGATATTGACACTTCTGCTGTCAGCGACCCAGCCTGTCTGACAAAGCAGGGTTATTTTACTCTGCTTTGATTGGCTGCAACAATCTGTAAACGGGGAAAACAGGAACTGCCTATGTGAGTGGGCGTGCTTGCAAACAGAAAGGCTGGGTGGGTGGAGGGGCAAGGCCGCTTATACACACGCATACACACACACATACACTGTTGCGGTAAAGCTCAGGGTTTGGATATGTTGCAAAAAATTGTCACATGCTATTATATTCCGCCCAACAGTGTTTTCAGTTTGACTGGCTTCAAGAAGAAGAAAAAAAAAACGACAACAACAATATCAAATAGCAAAGACAGGAATTTGATTTTAATGAAAAACGTTGAGGAAACTTGAAGATCAAAATATCATTGAGTTTCCTTGCTGCTGCAATAATTATATGAAGCCACAACTCAGAGAACACGTGAAGTAAAAGTTTCCTGGATAGCAAAAGATTTGCATCATAAAACCTCATGCAAAAACAGTACATGTGAGGGGAAAAAAAAGTTGGCACAGGAATTTAGGGTTTTACAAAATAAACAGTTGACAGGTGTTATTGTTATGCTCAGTGGAAGAGCCCCCTTTACACCACAGAAATGCTTTGTTTAGCAAGAGAAAGAATGAAATTGGGTTAGTGAAGCCACTGTAGAGAAGTTTGCAACACGACATGCATGTTACAGCTGTCTCTGTCTTTGCTGTCAGTCTTCTTGTAACTGTGTATGGAGACTCACAACAGCAGGAAGTAATAAACCCAGAGGAATGCAAAGTTACACCTTACAGAATGTTTTTGTGTAAGTATCTGTAAAATGAGTTGCAGGGAAATACTGTGACTAAATAACTCAAAAGAGCATATGTTTGGCAACTTGTCACAGGATTTTGTTTTTTAGTTTTGCAGTTACAAACTAAACGAATTCGAACATATCTCCATGGCCTTCTTTCTAAAAATCATTAGAACCAATTGTCTCACCTGAAAGGTAAGTGAAGCGTTGTGATTGGCTCCTTTTCCGCTTGCCATTGCAGACATAAAACTGCACCTGCACAGCTGAGCCCACAGTCTTACTGTGGTAGGAAGGAACCTCCACCACGATGCATGACTACAAAAAAAAAATTGATATAATTTGGATATGCAAAAAATATTTACATACATTAAATGGAAATAAGTTTACAAATAATAAAAATATATTTAATTTTAAGTAATTTCTAACTAAGTATTACATATAAAAATGTGTAGAATTACGGTAGAGATAAATAATGTAAATACGTACTCCTTGAGTTTTCTCACGTTTTATTTTTGCCTCAACTTCCCATTGTGGTCGTCCATCTAGAAAAAAGGTTTAAAAGAAAAAACACATGGATAAATGCATAAGATAGTAATACTCCTAGTGCCATAAATGGGCAAAGACACAACACATGATCAAATTTAATCTGAAATCAATTTGGTGTATATGCTAAATGTCAGCTGTCACACTCGCCGCTGTTTCATTAGATTAGAGTATAAGTAATCTCAAAGCTATGAGAGATACTGTCACATTCGACAGATAGTTATATTTGAAAAAACTCTAGCAACACTCGAGTGCAAACGAGAATCATTCCTACAATGGCAAAAGGGATAAACTGGTGATGAAGCAGAAACATTTTACCACATCCCTTCTAAGTTTGAACATAAACGGCGACCTAAATCATTCAGACATGCAACTTCAAAGCACACCTCTAAAATGGGAATTAAAAACTTCAGTAGAGTGAAAACGAATATAATTAAAAACTGATAGCTAACACAAGTACTAAAATACCTAGGCCACACACAATCAGCTATAACTGCAGCTTTTTAAACCCACTTGAATCACTGCGATATTTTTCTAAGTAGCTGTGTCTATGTGGTGTAGCTCTTTTCAACTATTTTATTTTTTAGTTTAGTTTTATTTTAGTCAGGGTACAGTACTTTCTCAAACAGACAGGGCTTAAGAGCCACATGACGCTTATGCTGAAACACATTTCAATTTGTTCTGGAGAACAGAGACATTGGCATGATGTCATTTTTAAAGGCCCAGAAGCCCCATGGACAAAATCTTAACAGCTATTAAATGATAATCAAATTTCCAAATATCCTGCTGTTTGTCTTACCTGGTTAAAATTACAGAGGGAGCACTGGAATAATTGTGTTTATTTTAAAATGCCTTTACACACTGCCAGGCTTTCTGGCGAGAAAACATCCTTTCCAGTTTTCCTATGAGGGAGCTAATTATTTGGCCAGACATCTTTGGGGCAGCTGCTCGAAGGGAAGCAGTTGGGGTGAAAAACACTAGCAGGCTTGCCGTGTGGTTTGGGGAAATCACAGCTATCGCAGCATTGTGAAGAATAAAAACATTGACAGTTAAGTAAGTACTGAAGAGACTCTCTGCGGAGGCAGATTAATTTGCAGTCGCCCGTTTCGCGGTGCTCAAATGGTGCAAGTATACTCTGCACCTGCATGGCCTCCTCCTCAAACCCCAAAGGATACACCCAAAGACCACTGTCAGGCATCTGCAACATGTCTGCACAGACAGCTGGCTTAAGTGTAGTTTCTAACAAAGAAAGTGCTCAGTTGTGAGCCCTGTCTCTCTTCAGCTTTATACTAAAACCTAAAACTCCAGACTCTAGTTTTAGGTTTAACTTAACTTAGTTAATTTTCCTGTCCTGCCCTCACCCTAACATTAGCCTTAGCTGTAGTAATCCACTGCCACATTAAGCAGTCAAAACCCTGAAGAGAGTGTCTCTATTGTAATGGTAGAGCTTAACCCATGGATGACAGAGTGCTTCTTTCCAATGAGCAAATGACCTTGAATGTCTTTGCAGCTGACATCAGTGCATTATTGCAGCGTGGATTGTTGACATTCAACAGGCAGGAGCAAGGGCCCCACATGCTCTGTCAGACAACAAGCACTGACAGGAACCTCATACCACACTGAGACAATGACTCGGATCATCCAAACACGAGTACTCGCCCCAGTCAGAGGGCTGACAAGAACGTCGACTAACTGTGCCGCATGATCAAACACAAATAAAGAAGGTAATTGCTGTTTATGTTACGACGGCAGACTAACAGCTTTCCAAGAGCTCGCTGTTGTTTAGCTGTTATAACAGAAACAACAAGGTGACCACTGAGTACACATGCTGTGTTACTCACTACTCAGGGCAGTCAGTGTTAGAGCCTTTGAAGTCCAGTCTACTATATAATCATTCATAATTAAGTAGAAATATTCCATCTATCATCTATCTATCTATCTATCTATCTATCTATCTATCTATCTATCTATCTATCTATCTATCTATCTATCTATCTATCTATTTAGACTGTTTCTACAATGCCTCTTACTATAAAAGCTGCTCAGGCCCCTACCTTCGCCCCTATTTGTCTTTCTTTTTTATAGACTTTCCCCTCTCCTAAATAAATACAACAGATTTATTTTCTCTTCCCACTCTTTCCTCAAAGATGAATATCTGGCCACTGGTAAAAGTAAAGGCCTTTCACCTCCACCTGTCAAATTAATTTGAATACGTAAATTGAACAGTGTAGTGTCCAAAAAACTTTGGATGACATGTCTACTAAACTCTGAGGAACCAAGTGAAGGAAACAGAACAGCACCTGCACTTAACCACTCTATTACATTTGACTGTTTATCTACTTTAAAATAGGATCCCGCACGAACAACAACTGCTTCGGCTTGTGCCTGTATATAGTTAGTGAAGTCATTTATAGAACCATCCCATAATCTCTGTGTACTAGAAACAACAGGCCGGTCTCTCCAGCTCCTCATGAATCTACTGTTGTCTTTCAGTTATGAGCGATGGTGGAAAAATATCTGCCATTACCTCTTTCTTTCTTTCTTTTCTTCCATTCCTGCACTTACTCCAATCAGTGCCTCTCTGCACTAAAGCAGGCGGATTAGTCATGATGAGGGGGATAATTTACACAAACCATAATCAACATCATCTTCCCCCTTCCCTTTCATATTCTCTCTGTCTCCTTCCACAGTCCACTGCCCTCGTGCACCATGGGGCCCAGCTGTCCTCCCTACCCAAGATGCACCTCCCGAAGGTTTCCACTCACTGCTGTGCTGCTATAAAGAGTTGACCATCAGCAAGTTGTTTCAACCACACTACTTCTCCATGCCATGCTTCACCTGGTTCACCTAAAAGAGCGAAAGACATTCCTCCAGGCTGTTTTTTTTTCTTCTAGAAAACCTGAAGAGAATGGCTCTGTCATAAAAACATCACTGCTCAGCTTTCAACCGTGTGTGAACTTGATTTTGTTGCTCTACATGGCGATGGTACCTCGGGCAGGCAGAGACTGGCTCCATGAATGTTGTTCATTTAAAATTTCCATCTCAGAGAACAGCCATTACATGTGTTTTGATTGTGGACTGGTGTACAGACAAGAAAAAAGATAAGGCAGAGAAAGAAGGGTGACTTAAAAGAAACATGATGAAAAGCACAGGGAGTTTAACAAAGTAATCTCTTTAGCCTAGACATTTGTTGAAGCAGATATTTAAACAACTTTTAGAGTAAAAAAAGGTTTTAGGAGACAACCACTTAGTCCACATTCAGCCTTAGTCCCAAGCTCCAACAATCTCCACACTGGAGGTGAAACAAAGCAGTGGGAGTAGGTTGTGCAGTGATTTCCTAACAGCAAACAGTGAATGTTAACTGTAAATGTGATAACTTCATTAATTTGTTTTTTGGCAATTAACACTTGCTAGTGTGAGACAAAATGTGTGTGTATTGATAATCATGAAAAAATATAATAGAAAGAATAGGAATGCATCTATTTAGTGTATATACAGCATTATTATGAAATTACCATTTTTAATGACTATATTATATATGTAATATAAACATTATACATTTACATTATATAAGAAATTACAATGTAATGTTTGTATCAGGACCATATTCTTACAAATAAATCTTTGTCTTTGTCATTCTGACTTGTCAGACAGACATTACTTGCAGACATACGGTAAATCTGTTTGACATTTAATAAAATGCCGTGAGGGAATAGATGATTTGTTGAGGCTAAGATAATGATAGATGTGATCTGAGAACTGACAAACACACGCACACACACACGCACACGCACACGCACACGCACACGCACACACGTAAGCACGTACGCACGCACACACGCACACACACGTAAGCACGCACACACACACACACACGTAAGCACGCACGCACACACACACACACACACACACACACACACACACACACACACACACACACACACACACAAACACACACACACACACGTAAGCACGCGCACACACAGGGATGGTTTTAATAGGTGGTTTGGATAGTTGGTTTGTATTTACAAGATTTTTTTAAGTGAACGGAATCATAGACACGTATCAACCATGACTCATTGAATCATAACCTTCTGCTGACTTCTGCAGCATTTGCAAAATCTACAAAACGTGTCCAACAGAGCACATAATTGACACATGAAATGTTTTAGCAGCCCCTCTTATATAGTCTGTCAGACAGAATAAAGTATGATTTTTTACACATGTACTTGGCACACGCTGTTTCTGCTGCAGTGCCGGTTCAAGAAGAGGCCGCTGTGCTGACACAACACTTACCAGGGCCTTTCTCCAGGAAGATGACCTTGGACTCTGGGAAGAAGTTGGAGCCCGTGATGACCAGCTCTTCTCCACCGCTGACCACACAACTGGTCAGGCTGGATTTCTCAACCTGCGGCAGCTCCTGAGCTGAACGCTGGGCTGGGAGAGAAAGAGCAGGGGTTGGGGAGAAAAGAAGATGATCATTTGCTGAGCTGTTTCAGTAACACTGAAGTTTGTTTATAAAATAAAATGAACTTCTGATAATGTCATGCAGTTTAATACAAAACTATCAAACCTGGCTTCAAGAATTAGCAACTCTCTGTCAGCCTGAGGGAAAAGTAGGACTTATTGCAGAGCTGTGGTAATGGAATAGGTATATTATGTAACTGCTCGGCTAGAAGGGTACAGCATTTACATTTTTAATTTTATCAGACCTTCTTATCTAAAGTGACTTTAAGTGAGAGGACAAAGTAACTTAAATAAACATCCTATCCTGTTAAGTTTTCTGACAAAGAAATGTGTGCAAAGGTTTGGGTGCGTATCTGTGTGTGATTTTCATATCACACGTAGATTTCTGAATGAACATGTTTGTATGTGTGTGTGTGTGTGTGTGTGTGTGTGTGTGTGTGTGTGTGTGTGTGTGTGTGTGTGTGTGTGTGTAGTAAGTCAACACTCACAGCACTCCACAGGAATGGAGGGAGCCTGCAGCGACAGCACCTTCCCGTTAGGTTGAGGGATGTGCACTCTGAACACCACGCGAACCCGTGTGTTCTTTCTTCCTATATCTGTCTCTCCCTTCCGCAGCTCGATGTCGGAGTTCCGCAGCTTAAGGATACCGGCGCAGTCGATGCTGCAAGGTAGAGGGGAAATAGTTGGCCCCATATGGCACCGCAGGGATGGCAATAATCGAAGATATATTTAAGAAGGGAGGGCCTGGGAGAGAATAAAACCAACCACAGGCCCAGCAGGGGATTGGCAATGAGAGGAAAACTAAGTGTTGAATCACAAATTAAAAATGCCTGTGAATATGATTTATTACAACTCTAAATGAGAAAGTCTCACTCTGCTCCATGGGAAACCCTCATTTTATTCTCCTGTACCCGTTTCCCTGTTGGTTTCAATTTAAAAGATCTATAAAATCGCCTTTGTAAGATGTTATGATGTATTATTATAACAATGCAAATTTTTTCATCGGACAGTGCTTCCTTCATGGTGGTAAGCTCATAACTGAGTAATGTAACCCTGAAGTGCTTCTGACACCTACCTGGCTGACATGTTGTTCTCGGGCAGCAGAGGAATTTCGAGAACCTTGGTGCTGGAGACTACGATTTCTTGGCTGGCTGTGGCTACAGTTTTCCCGGTGATCCGGTGCACCTGGTAGAAGGCGTGCGGCCTCAAGTATCGGTCATCCGCCGTCCCAATGAACATCTGCAGGTTGACGGGCTTCTCGCTGTAGCCAATGAGCTGAGACATGACAGATAAAGACAGAAAAACAGAGTAAAAACAGATGTGAGTTCTCAGGGTGCAGATGAGAGAGGTGTGAACAAAGGAATACTCTTTTCATTTCCACTGCCTTCAGAGGGCCACCTTTTTTTAGAGGGAATCTAAATGTCAGGTCGGGGGTGTTTCTGGCAGGGCAACTGGAGATTCATCTGGCGCTTTGGCCCCCAACCAGTTTGACACTGGTGTTTTCTACTAATAGTCTTAAAAATGTTCCCCTTGCAAGCCTGCCTCTGAACTGGATTCTGTGCAGGACAGGGTTGCCTCCAAAACCTAAAAGAAAACCTTGAAACCAGCTCTAGTCAGTTGCTCCAAGAAAATAAAAGCTGTACTGCAGCTGCACTAGGTCTCACAGAAAAAAATGACAGAATGCAAGGACACTAAAGAGGCTTTATTCAAAGGTCCAAAAACTGGTTTACTAAACCATCATACCAGTTAACACAAAAAGGATGAAGTCACTGCCGCTACGGTCAATCGTACACAATCTAAGCAATAGCACAAAAAACCACAATGGTGCCTCGCTCCACCAAGGCCCAACAGTCTCCTTAAATTCAGTCAAGCTGCACCAAATTTCACATACTCACAGAATTATATTATTCCTTGGGAAAACAGTTAAAATTTGGAGGAACACCCTATCTCGCAATGTTAAAGAAAGTGAAATAGAATTACTAGATCCGCCCTCTGATCCAGATCTGCACTGGGTAATCCATTCGTTTTTTGGGTGTTATCTTGCTTACAAACAAACAAACAAACAAACAAACCAAACAGACGGGAGAAATGTTATCCTCCTAAAAAGTGGTAAAAATACAACAGCACATAACCAGAATTTTTTTTAACTAACGTAGAAATGTGTGTCATATTTATGCTAATCTCCTCTAATAAATATTAAATTTAACATTATCTTACATAAAACCTGTCACTCATATGACCCTTGATTCTCCCTGTGAGGTCTCACGCATATGAAAAGGTTTTTAGTGTTTACACTGTGGTTGAAGAGGAAAAAAGTGCTAATAAAAATGTCAACGGTGTCCAGTGGTTCATGCGGTCCAACCTGGTTGGCGTTTGACACCAGGCAGCAGTCAGTCTCTCCATTAGTCTCTGAGTGCTGGCATCGTTTCAACTCAGACAGGTGAGATGTTCAATGAGGGAAAAGCGTTGCATTTTGTGTAGAGACAAGAAGAAGATGGAAAGGAGAGCAGGACCTTTCCTCCTCAGAGGGACAGAACAAACACACCGGCCACACAATGCCACTACTGTGGTAATGTTGTACTTGGCAGACTCCGTGACAGCATGATGGCAGCCGCTGCACATGCACACTCCCACCGTACTGCCCTCATAAACCCACACCTCCAGCTTGGATGGAGGGCAGCCCATTGAGGGTTACAGAGAAGAACAAGGTCTTTCATTGCTGTTTCACCCCTGGAACTGCCAAGCCTCATCCCCACCACAGCTGGCTACTGACCCTTTTCCTCCCTGCAGGTTTGCATCACGCACCGCTGTGTCAATGTTTGGTACAGAAGTGTGGTGGGTGGAAGGAGAGAAAGTGGGTGTAGCTTTGGATTTGTCATGTGCTGTTCCAAAACAACAAGCACTGGAAACATATATACCTGAGAGTAAGCACCAAAGACATACCTGCTTGGTTTCCAAATTCTGTCTTTCTCTGAGGCCGTTATTAAACTATATTTAACAGTTAACTGGTTTACAGCAGGATTATTAAACATAACTTAGTTCCAGCTCTGGTAAAAGGTGAGTTGGAATCACTGGTGGAATCAAGTCTTCATGGGAACAACTGTCATTGGATTTACTTGGAATCTTGTGCTCACTTTTGTATCATTGTATCATTCAGCATCCTTCTTGGGTGATCCAATCACATAGCTCAGGTGTGAACACACCCAAGACAAATTTAGGACGCATTTGAGAGTGGATCACACATTCTGAGGTAATCTGGACTCATGTGGCCACATTGTTTTAGCTGTGTTAACAACGCATGTGTGTATTTGCATATGGAGTAGTGAAATCCAATCACATTTGGAGACACATTCAAATGCCAGCTATAAACTGTCAACTGAGCATCAGATCACCTGAGACAAATATCAATGCCTCTCTTTCTTTTATCCTCTCTTTCTCTCTCACTTGTTACTTCTGTGGTATCCCCCTGTGGCAGAATGGGGGTAGGTTGACCTGAGCGGTGGAAAACTGAAATATGCCGTGTTTACAGCGGGTTATGTGAGAGGACCAGCCTCCAGAGACAGATACTGGGCAGGCAGGGCGGTGGAGCTTAAATCGTAATAATGCTTTACTGTTTGGAGCTGAATAAAAACCTTGTATGTTGAAAGGGCTGTGCTACTGAGCTCAGTAAAACCCCAATGGTTCTCAAGAGAGTGCTGAATTTACATTGAACGCCCTCATTAATAAAGCTCACGGCTGATTAAACAGCATCCGAGTGAGCTGTGGGAAAAACCATCGAGCCTTTGAAACTGCATTACGAACACAGGTCATCATACTGTGCTGCTGTTTATTTATCTAACTGCTCAAACAGATAAGCCGTGTCTACAGTTGAGGAAAGGGACACAAAGGGACAATTAATGCTGTCACTGACAGTCTACAAGAGGCAAATCTTTACATCATTAGTCTGATACTGAGGTGAGACAATCAATTTATTTTACTCTAGACAAGATTCGAGATTTGATCTGACCTTTCCAAATAACCATCTAACTTCCACGTCAAATCAATGATTACTTTTTTCTATTTAGGTTCCAGTCCCTAGGATTTGTTTTCAAGGAAAAAATCCTCGCTCCAAGGTATGTTGCTACTCCTCCACAACATCCTCTACATTCGTTTTTTAGACATAACCTCCAGGTAAAATCCGGAGAATTGGCTTCGGAGAAGTGGAGCCGTCGGGTGCAGCAGACTGAGGCAGGAAGTGATGTTTTAACGCTGCTGTGGAGATCGTGTGATTTTGTTTACAGCACCCCCACACCCCTCTTATCTCCACAAACTCTCTTGACATCTTCATCTTTGTCTTCTATGTACATGTCACCACTTTTACACTGGGAGATATTTGTTCTCATCCCTGTGATTACTAGAAGTTATCAAAGTGATGATGACCTGACAAGGCAGCTTCCACCTCAGACAAGAACACATGTAAATCCACACAGACGTATCCCTTAAAAAAAAAATCTGTGAGTCTGGTTTCTCACCACCATCCATGTCCATTTGGAATCAACCTTCTGAGGGTTAGAAACTACTGTATGTGGCACATGAAATGTATTCGGAAGGAAGTAGCACAAACGGAACAGCGTGAGGCCCCTATAATAACCATTAATGGGTTCATCTTTGAAAACCACACTAGATCTTAAGAACCACATCAAAGGATAACCTTTTGCCAGTAACAACCGAACAGGTAATTAATCAGCCCTGACTGAATGGATCCCTGGCTTTAAATGACACCATTATTCTGGATTCAAAGACATATGGGGTCACAGGCATCAACAGTCTTGTAGGTTGTGTTGCTTGTTTTATGATCATGTCTGCACGCTGTGTCTGTGCACATGCTTGTAATTCACAAAGTACAAAATGAGAGAATGTGTGTGTGTTATTCTGTCATAGGCTACTTTTGGGGACAAATTTATGACAAAAGACCATTCAATACGGGATATGCCTTGTGTCCCTAAATGTAAAAAAGTTGTTCTTTGGGTATGTGGTTAAGGTCAGGGTAAGGAAGGTTTTTGTAATTGAAAGTGACCTAAGACAATCTGTGTGTGTGTGTGTGTGTGTGTGTGTGTGTGCGTGCGTGTGCGTGTGCGTGTGTGTGTGTGTGTGTGTGTGTGTGTGTGTGTGTGTGTGTGTGTTTGTGAGTGTCCATAAATCAAGGCATGTTTATTCGCAGCACCATGTGTGTTCCAGACAGCATTAAGTGAGTTAACAGTGTCTGGAGGAATGCATCTGTGAGAGAGGATACACAGACATAAAAAACTGAACATGCTTCACAGAAATAAATCAGAGCACTAAAAAAGTACAGAAAAGAGGAATAAAAAAGGGCCAGTTTAATTTGTTTAATGCAACAGAAGTTGTCTAGGAACCTTTTTTTCCAGGTTGTCAGTTCTGCCCAGAACTATGAACAAAAAAGTCCTTGATTTTTTTTTTCTTTCCTTCCATTTACCCTCTTGATCTCTGCCTCTCTGTGTCCTCCTGTATTACCTCTATTTCTCTGCACATGAGGGATTTGGTGCAGAGCCAGGGTGTTGACAAACATACACTTAGCAGGCCAGCACTTCTTTCCAAATCAAATAATCAACCAGGAAAACCTGATTAGAGAGTTAGAAAGAAAGAGAGCACTTCAGCCGTCCCAGTGAATCAACACTCCTGGCCAAACAGAAACACGCCACACAGGCGGGCTAATTCAGTCCCTCTGCCACAGTCACAGCCCTTACTTAAAAAATATAATTTTCTTTTTTTGGATTAAGTTGAATTTGATCAATTTTGATAACCGTAGAATGTGGAGTGGTTTTACCAATGTAAAAAATTATGAAATTGATTCAACAATAACGTAACAAATGTCAGCATTACAACAACATTTAAAGAGTAACATTTATTTAAGCAACAAGGGTCCAGTATATTGAACAAATATACATAAAAGGTGGACGCTGAACAGGAAAGGAAGCAGGTTCTTACTTTTTCCAATATCTCTCTACACTTCAGTTGATTTTTATTGATCTTAAATTTTCAAATTAATGCAATTGGCTTTTAACCAAAAACTAGGGCTGTAACGATACGCCAAATCCACACCTCTTTTTTTTGGAGTAGTGGGTGTGATTTCTAAAAGAAAGAGAAGATTACTAAAGAACACGTTGGACTTGACTTCACATAAAACATGTAAACAAAAATAACCAAAGAATAGGAAAGAAATGAGGGTGTGTGCGTGTCGAGCCTGAGACATTACTACGCACTTTTGTAAAGGTAAACAAACGATCCTCCACACTGATTGCTCTGAATATAATAGTCACTTCTGCATTGGTTCAGATTATGCGGGCTTGGTGGTCCCAGGGTTGTGATTGGACACATACGCACACACGCAACAGGCTGCACCTGCTGCTGTGGCAGCATGTGGGATTGGGCAGGGAGACGTGTCGCAGTTCCGTCTTCGCATGTCACAAATAACGTTTGACAATTGTTACAGCCCAACCAAAAACACAATTTTCTACAAGATCCCACCAACATAATTTAAACTGTGTAACAAATACTACAACGCTATTTTTAGCTCCAGTCTAATTCCAGTTTCAGCAGACTTCAGGGGGCCCATTTGCACCTTCAGTTCAGAAAATGGGTAATGCACCACCTTCAACCAGCAGGACGTAAACAAGGGCACATGGACAGTGCCTTGGTCCTGGCGGAGGAGACTTCTCCGCAGTGAAATGCACACGACACACACCCTTGACTGGTTTCACATTCCTGAGTCACCCCTACGCCAACCCCTAAATCTATGCCTGAGTGTGAAATACCACAGGAGGGTGGTCTCTGCACTTTCAACTCCTCAGCTTTCTGCCCGTCCACACTGCACTGAGCCCAGCTGGTCAGTCAGCAAGTAACTGAGGCCTGATAGAGATCAGTTCTTATATTAAACCACAATGACATTAAAAACCTGCCACATGTCCCAGAGGCCCGTGCCCGCTGAAGCCTGTCGCTACCTTATGGCCACCGCTGCTGCTTCTGCCCGTGGATCAGGTTTAGGATGAATTCTCTCCCCTAAAATAAAACCTCTGGATACGGTTACATAGTCAGCTCCCACTAAATAAAGTCCCCACTTATTTTTGGCCTTCATCTGTTCCACTGATCCAGTAATAAAGCGAGCAAGTGGAGGGGAAAAACATCTCCCATCACTACGTGCACATGAACAGGCACACAGGCATAAACACACCAAGGCTTTTTAACTTCCGTTTAAATACAAAAAAACAAGAGGTAGTGGTAGGAACTCATCTGAGCAACAACAGTTTTGATGATGAAATATTTACATGGACAAGGCTGAAAGGCGAACATCACCATCTCCCTGCAGTAAAACATTGTCTCTGTTCACATCCTGTGTTTCGATGTCTACCTGCACTCCTGCCATTCATTTTCAGTTTATCTCTTGTTCCACCCTGTCCTTTTTTCTCCTCTTTTCCTCATCTTTCCTTTCCAGCACTCATGACGTCCCTTCCTGCTTTCAACTATTCCTACCTCTTTTCCCTTTTGTCAGTCTCCCTTCTTCGTCCCTGTCCTTGCCTCTCTCCTACCTCAGCCCCAACCCTCTGCCGTAACTCGACACTTTCTCACAGCCAGCGCCTGACTCTGCCAAGTTGTTTCTCTGTGTTGCTCCACTGTTGCCATGGTGAGACTCGCTGTGTATGCAAGAGTGTGTGTGTGTGTGTGTGAGTGTGTGTTTGTGTTTGAGAGCGAGTAGCTACCTACACTCATGTCGGTGTAAACGACATCTCTGAAGCTTGTGTTGAAGAGTGTGTGCTACTTAGAATGTGTAGATTTACGCACACTAACTTTGGTGTAAAGTGTGGGCTTAGATAGGTTTGTGGTGTGTGTGTGTGTTTGTGTGTGTGTGTGTGTGTGTGTGTGTGTGTGTGTGTGTGTGTGTGTGTGTGTGTGAGAGAGAGTGAGAGAGGAGAGAGTAGAGAGAGAGAGTGTGTGCAACAGATGTAAAAATGGGAGCAATGGTGGTCAAGGTCATGAGTGGGTCCATTTTATCTGGCAGTGGTTTCCCGTCTGTGGCACTGTGGCACCACAACCTGGGATCTATGGACACACACACACATACACACATACACACACACACACACACACAGGCCTGATGTTTGCCCAGCACACTAGGGAGGGCAGAGAGAGCCAGGGGGCCGGTTGACTGTTTGTTTAAACAAGGTCAATACACGCGCACACAAACACATACACACAGGAGCGTTTACTGTATACTGCATGAGGGCTGTATATGGCCTTGCTAGACTGGTCCAAGCTCAATTCCTCTTATTCCCCCATCCTATCCTCCCCCACATCTCTCTCTCTCGCGCTCTCACTCACACACACAGACATATACACACAAACACACACGTGCGTCTCTCTCTCGACTCTCTCTCCCCCTCGCAGTGGCCGCTTTCTAACTGTGCGCTAAGCCTGATTACAACAAATGAGAGCCAAGCTTCCAACATGTTTACATCAAATACAGCCCTGGGGCAAAGCAACACCAACTCCAGCCAGTTCACACAGTGAAGACCACATGGCTCTGCATTGTTGTCTGTGTCTCCCTGCATTATGGCAGCTAGTCTACTGTGAGATCCTGCGGGAAAGAGTGTGAGGGAGAGAGAACTGTCAAGGTATGGAAAAAGCCTGACTGTCAAGCAACAGGACAAATAAGAAGACGAAAGAAGGTAGATGAGAGAAAGAGATGGACAGAATAAGGGAAGGGGTTAAAGAAAATGTGAAAGTGAATGACAGAGACAGAGATGGGCAGAAATTAGGTCATGCATTTAAGCACTGGGATCAAAATCATTTAATGCATCCAAGCTGGTGGAAATATTAGGACGTCTTGGACAGCTTCTGTCGTATTCTCTTTCAAACCCTTGTCACCAGACACCATAGCTTAATTTAGTTTTATTAGCGGGGCAGCAGGTTTCAAGATGGTCATAATATTTTGTTTACAACTCTTTTCAGCTTTGTTGTTGTAATAAATGTCACTCCTATGCCGTGCTTTTATGGGCTGATTTTGTTTGTGCACTGAGTGTGATTGTTTCTTCACTGTATCTAATATTCTTTTTTTTTTCTTGTTGTGTCTGCCTGCCTCTATCCGTAGCCCAGCAGGTAATACCAGAGGGGCTCCTTATATTTGTGTGGGTGCAGCAGTACTCAATTAAGCTGGTTAAATACGCACAAGGATACCTCAGCCAGCCAGAGAGGCTTTGGACTTAAAAGTCTCCTAGCAACAGGTGTACCAATTATGGTCTGCAGCTAGCCCCAGAGGAATGGCTAAAACATCCAGTCAGCCAGGCACAAACGTAGCCATCCTGCAATGTACAATTATAAGAAAAATAATCTAAAAAAAATCAGGGAGTTAAAATACTGAGAAGCAACTGGCGCTGGCACATTTTTTAAATAAGCATGAACATTTTCTGGCATCACTGATAAATCATAAATAAATTCTGTCAACCATCACACAGGTTCACGACTACATTGCGTAGGGAAGAATATTTTTTGTTCAACCTTTAATGTTATAAGTGTCCCGTAAACACTGTTGACTGATGGACTTCTACACAACTACACCGTGGCTAGTTAACAGTCATTAGCCCCAGTGTGTGTGTGTGTGTGTGTGTCGCTGCACAGAAATACACAGCATTCCTCTCAGAACTCACAGCTATGAATCATGTCTGTCAAAACAACTCAATGTAAACACTGTCACACTTTGTGTCCTTTGTTTGTCTGGCTACCGTACGTACAGACGAAAAAGGAGCCGACTGTTATGACCATTGCCAGGCACAGCCATACGACACCCTGCCTCTCTTTAGATCACTGATCAACAGCTGGTCAGCACCCTCCTCTCTTTCTTATTAGTGTTAGCTGGGGTCAAACTCCCAACACATTGCATTCTCATGTTTTATTCCGAGCGATTGAGATGTATTTGTGTTGCCAGAACGCAAGTTACTGTAACATTAAATTCAAAGGCATGTCTACAGCTGGAAATACACTCCACTGCTTTGCCTGCAAGGTCATACAATGATACAGTAAAGTTAGCAAAGAACACACACAGTATGATAACAAGATCATCAAACTAAATCTAAATAATTCAGACTTTACAATAGCTTCTTCAAGTGCACAGGCCCGGGGACATGTGACAGGTTTTAATGCCGATAGCTTCATATATGTCTGTGTCTACTCTTCTTTACAGCTCCTGCATCGAGAGTGTGGGGCCCAAAACCACAGGTTAGAAATCACCGGCTTAAAACTGCTTCTCAACCGAGCCATTAAATTTTACACAGACATGCTGAACAAATTAACACAAATCTGCTCTCTGAGGAAGCATTATACTACAACATCCTCAACATCCTGTGGATGAGATTCACTGGGTGAAAAATGCCCTGAACATTTTCTTTCTTTCTTTTCATCTAGAGGAAATCCACATACACACAGAATTCATTTTAGAAATGCAATTGTTATTTAACTAAAAGCTGTGTGCATGTGTGTTATTGTGTGTGGGTTTGAATGTGAGAAAACTGTGAGAAAGAAAAACTCTCACTGTTAGACTTGACCACTTACAGTAAAATCTGTTTCGTTTTTGATGCGGATAACTCAAGTATTTCTGTTCTATTTTTACACTGTAACTGTAGCCTTTAATATATATATTTTTCTTACTCACACAGTGCCAAGACAAAAAGCTACTTTATAGTAGCCTCATAGTTTCCACACAACCTGTTGAGTGAAACACCTGTTAAGGCTCCCACCTAGAGATGACTAAGAGATCGAACACAGGATTTCAGGCCTACGACAGAGACATGTAAGTTGTTGGGTACAGTTTATGTGACCTATGAGGTTACCTTCTAAGAGAGTTGTTTGAGCTTCTATGTAAAGTACAAGTTTATATTTTGCTATTTCTAAATTATTGTAAGAGGACATAACGGCATAACCTTGTTCTTGACTGCCCAGCCATGACTGTGTTAAAAGCCAGTGTACAATATTGCACAATAAAGGGTAAAACAGGGGGGCTCCCTGCTGCTGAGGGCTTCACCTGCTCCAATGTTTCATAGTATTGCACCAAAATACAAATGTCTATACCAAGAAAACCTAGATTTCCTAGCAGATTTCAAACAGGCCAACAAAATCAAATGTCTCCAGAGACAAGAACAGAAAATGGCCTGGCCTCGTCTGATACAACTACTGTCAAATGAACTTTAACACATGTGAACATGTAAAAGTTCCCAGACCCAAAGCTCCTTCCTTAGGCATTTTTTTTGTTTTTTTCTGTTGACACAGCAGCTCAGTGGTGCACTGATCTGGGCAACAGCGTGACCACAAAAGGAAGTCATCACCAGGTCCAGATGGCAGCTATTGCGTCATCTGGTGACATCACGTCACCAAATTTAAAACCCAAGGAGATTACAAGGTCCCCCTGAGTCCAAAAGACATAAAGCTACCATCAGTAGAATAGAATAGAAGAGAAACTTCGTAATGTGGCCGACAAAATTATCAGTGAAATCAAAACGTTCAATCTGCTTATTCAAATTGTGTGGCAGAGAGGCTGGAATCACACAGCAAGGCACCCTTGACACTCTGCCCCCAGGGAATAGCTTGCTTCACACCTACAGAGCACCTGGGAAACATAATATGTGCATGCTTGTTCACGGTCTCAAGTTGTCTGACCCCCTTCTTTCCAATGTATACTGGGTCAAAAACAGTGATCAACTTTGAGATTCACTCCTGCTTTTATTAGAATTGAATTAAACATATATCTGACCTTATATCCAGCATTAAATTTGTTGTACACTACTAAATAAACAAGAATGACATCACAGGGTAAGGAAATCACCTTTCAATATGATGCTTTTTGCACAGTGTAACAAAAAGAAGATAGCAGAAGAAGACCAACAACAGAGGAGAAGGTATTTAGTAAACAAAGACTGACTGTAAGACCTGCTGGACAAGCACTGATACTATCTATCCTCAGCTGTTCCTTTTATGTTGACGTTCAGTATTTGTAAGAGTGCACATAGGAAGAAACAAAGATGGTTAGTATATCTTCAAAAATGTATGTTTGATACTGTATATACTCTATAATCAAACACATAATAAAAAAATTCCTTGTCAAAGTCCCTTGCTCCTCCCTCCCTTCCTCATAAAACTCATTCACCCCCACATTCTCTCTCTCTCTCTCTCTCTCTCTCTCTCTCTCTCTCTCTCTCTCTCTCTCTGTGAACAAAGCTCTGCGAACCACTGATCACAAAGAGCAAACGTTGTGTGTGCTCTTCTCTAACTCTGCCCATGACAACTGATTGCTGTTGGTCAATTTAATCATAAAAGTCCTTTCCATCTCTAATACATTGGATTTTTTATTTCAGCACTGGGGGTTTCAGCATACTGGAGAATGTCTAGAGAAGAAATACTGTTGTCTTTCACTTTTTTGCAATAATGCAAACAATGCATTCAAGAGATATATGGTATAGCTCCAAATTATCCTTAAAACATTGAAACATTAAGAAATATGTTTGGAGCAAACAGAGCAGAGTCTGCTATCTTTAAGAATACAGAATAACTGATTGTCTGGGCTAAGCATGTAGGTCCTGTGAACCAGATTCTAGCTGGGTCTTAATCACTGTTGAAATTGCCTTGTTTGACCTCAGATATAAGATCAGTACGAGCTAGCTACTGCAAGGAAACTGCTATAACCAAACAACCCCCTCTGGGGATGAGGAATAAGGGCAAGCATGGCAAAGGCTGGGTTGAAAAAAGAACTGACAGCTAAATTATGCATCGACACATATGGCAGGATAGCAACTTGGTCTAACTGAGGTTGAAATGGTTAATGATTGGCCTGGAGGGAGTGTATGACTGAATGTATTAGGATGAAGGCTGTTTCTAAAACAAATGGCAGTGATTTAGGCTCTGTTGTGGTTTGACGAGTTCTATTGTTGTGTTTTTAAATTGTTTTATCATGTGTATATTGTGCAATAATGAGCTGTGACTGAGTTTACCTAAGGGCCAACCTACTTCCAATCTGAAGTCCAAAGTTATGACAACACATGCACAAAAAATAACAAAATAATTTCAAGCCATAAACAAAAACTAAACAGGAAGTTTATGATAACATTTATCTACATTTTGGTTTTTAGAAAAATTCTTATTCAATTCTACAATCGAAACTCTGACAGTGCAGGTAAAGTAGAAACTAGTCTTCAAGATGCACTGAGGATAGTAGACAAGACGTAGTGATCCCATTGGGCAGGGAATGAGCAGTTGGCCGAACTATCAGTCTGAACTCAGCCATTGTCGGGTGCCACGACACTGGTCATGGCCCAGCACTGAAGCGCTGCTTTAATCATACACACAAAGGTAGCTTGTCACAGGCTTCTTGAAATATTAATGGGTCTGAAATCTTCCACTATATCGCTCCCTCTCTATCTCTCTCTCACTCTCTCAGAGGGAGAAAAGCAGCATTGGCTCCACGTAGGCTCACCTGGTCTCTAACAGGTGCTATCGAATGACAGGGCAGCTGACTGGGCTGTAGCAACAGCTCTACTGACTGCCTGCTCGTCTTCCTGCTTCAACAGGTTGACTGACAGTCTTGCTGTGGGAGAGGATCCATGTGACAATCCACACATGCAAATGCGTAACATGAAACCTAAAATCAAATGTTCTTCTCCAACAACCAGATGATGTTTGAGCTATAAACATTAACAAATTCTATTTAGTCACGTTTTTAACAATCAGATACTGACATTTGTATTTTAGTTGTGATAGGTGTTCACATGTACAAATTGAAAATAAAATTTGTTTCAGTCACATGCAGAGGGAAATCCCTGCCAACTGGAAAACAAGAAGTCACTGCTAAATTCAGTAAATAAGTTTGGTTCAGCTTGATTCTCTTCCTTTCATGTTTACTTTCATCACTAAAGGCTGCGACGGTTGGCGTCTAGGCCATTTGGTTGACGCAGAGGGAGCTGGATGATAAGTGGCCAGTGGCAGCATCGAGTTAACACAGACAGTAAATCAGTCCTGACCTCAAAGGGATATTTAATCCTCAGTGTGGTAGAAACACCAGTGCTCACATTTTGTTTAATGGAGCAAAAAAAAAAAAGACAGCTGTAACAGTAAGTACAGCACCCCATTCAAGCATGAGGGAAAATGCCCAAATATGTTACCTTGACGACAGGGTGGCCACCAGACGCTGCTTTGACGGCTCCTCGGCTGCCCTCGGTCTCATAGTGAGCTCGGTGGTGGGCTTTGGGTTGTACCTCTATCTTCAGGTCATATTGGCCAAACTGGCTTGGCAATGGCCAATCTAAGGGAGGCAGGGAGGAGGTCCTGGGGAGAGAATACCAAAAGCATGAAGACACACACACACACATTACAACCACAGTATCAAACTATAATATACAGTGTTTTGTTAAATATTGTTTGTTATGTTTGTGATTATGGTAGCTACGAGTGTAAATGCGAACAGTCTCTCTTGAAGCATCAAACTTAGTTGGACAGCACAGAAACGTATCAGTGATGTAGAAAGATATTTTAGCCTTAACCATAAGATTTTCCCACTGAAACACTTGCTTGCGTAAACCCACCTTAATATTTTCCATTTTTCAAATTATTCGGTAAAGATGTGTTCAACTTGCGACACCAAGCTCGAAAACCTGTCTCTCTGCTTCATGTCTGATGACAGTAACCTCCCTTCAGGCTATCTGGCTGTCTGGAAGTTGAAAAGGTGGTATTCCCCCTTCATGGTCTGAGACAGTATAATAGGTGTAAAATGGGGGTATACTTAGCCTCACAAGACAATGAATCACTGGAATGCCCAAATGCATTAATCCTGTTCTTAAACATAGCATGTGTAATAGGTCAACCTAAGTCTTGGAGGTTGAATCATATTCGAAGAGGGACTTTTCTTTGTGAGTCTCTGGGTCAGTGAAGATTCATGTCACACAGTAAGTTCTGGCTGAGAGTGTGTGTGTGTGTGTGTGTGTGTGTGTGTGTGTGTGTGTGTGTGTGTGTGTGTGTGCACAACTTGGGCTGGCATTGAGTGTTTTTCCTCCCTGCGTAATTTTTTTTCTGTATAGACTCAATCATATTTGAACAGCTGCACTCAAAACACTCAATGGTCTTCTTCACAGAGAGACTGGGTCTCTCCATCTCTGCAAATCAGATCAGTTTACGCCAACAACATCTTCCCATATTAATGCATTTGATGATTGCCATTTATTAACTTGTATCAGAGTTCATGATCTTTCACTATAGTGAAATATACCTCATTAGGTCTATAACCCAAGTCTTTTTGGGTCTCTGTAAATCATTTTATGAAAACTATCCCACCTTAATGAAAAGGACTGGGAGAAAAGTTCTGTTGTGATTTGGTGCTACATAAATAAACCTGGCTTGACTATCGCTATCTTTATTTAGTAATTGTTATCATCATTATCTTTACATCTTTGTCATTGTCATAAACATCATATATATATTAGCTTTAAATGTTACCAATAGAAATGTTCGGAACATGGTTCATCCATGGATTGACTCATTTGTTACGTTTTCTTTACATTGTTGTTTGGCTTATATTATTAGTTTATTACATTTTCTGCACTTTTGCTTATTCATATATTTTTACCATTCTACTAGAGCACATATGTTAAACTTGACAAGGCACCAGAGCTGGAGCATGAGCCACAATGTAAATCTTTGTCGCATCTTGATATTGTTCACAATTCATTATTCATCATCCGAGAGGCCTACTGTAGGGCAGCACAAGATATGTGTGTCATCCAGGTGTTTTGTCTGGCAGCAGTTAAAAAGTGCCATTGTTTTGTGTGTGTTTTTGTGTTTTTTTTTTAGCATAGTATAATACATAATCATAAATTAAACTGTGTATGTGTATCTATGCATCCATGCATTTTGTGTGTCTATGCCTCTGCATGATAGGCCTGAGTCAGGGAATTGACTCAGTGCTGTCTGATGGGCTGAGAGGCAGACACTCTATGGTGCACACTGATCTCTGCCTTGGCATTAACCACTGTATGCTCTTTGTGCTCCCTGTCACATGATGGCATAAGCTTTTATTTGGCTCTACTCAAAGACAGTTCAGACTTCTAGCATGCAAACTATACTAAGTCTAACATCCGTGACGGATTTTTTTACAGAACAAATATTTTTGTAAGGGAAAGTTTGTAAATTTTAGCCAGCGTGGCTGTCTCCCCAAATTCTTCCCCTTCCAAATACCTGTCAAGTGCTGGCTTTGTGCAGACGAATCTGAATAGACTTAACTTAAGTGCCACGTTTTCAGTACAGCCATTGAACTTCATAAGCAATCCTACAGCCTGCCACTAAATCAACAGTAATTTGATTTTTAGTTTTTAAGTTTTTCTATTTCAGTTTTTTGCAGCTCATTGAGGCCTTACAGTTCCTACAACATATGACGTGAAAATGTAAAGAAAATCTTCATTAGGTTGTACCTAAATAATAACCAGTCAGGTCACATGTGATAAAGGCATGTATAACATGGTTTTCACATGACAGTGGCTTTATCTAGGATGTAACACTCTGACACGCTGTAATAGATGCATCCTAACCCTCATGTTTTCCTCCCAGCATCCATGACATAACCACCCAGGAAGTGTGGGTTTGCATGGCTGCTATGGTAACAGGAGTAGAGGAGGACAGAGGAAATATGAGCTTTGTGACGGAGCAAAGCAGGAGCGGCAGCCTATGTACTGACATAGCATAACCTTTCTCAAATGTCTAAGCTATAGTGTAGGGGCCACGAGTCCAATCACATCCCCATACTGGCTTTTGGCAACCAACTGAAATTAGTGCCATGAATATCTCATTATAGAAAGCTCAGGGGGTAAAACATGAGCACTCTTGTCACCCCACCATTTTTTAATCCCACCCACTCTAACCCTATCCCACCCATTCCACCTGGTCCATCTGTTCAAAACACCACTCACACACATATGCATGTGCATAGGCAACTCAACAACTTTCTATCTCAAGACAGACAGGAGCTTACCCCACCTAATTGTCTGCCATGATAATGAAAACATTTAATTTAGTTATAATTTGATGGCAGGTTGAGCAACAGTACAATACATCTAGTAGTGATAGCTCTAAGGAAATACTTGTCGGTCAACATTAGAGTAAACAGCGCTGTTAAAAAAGATGTATTCTGTTTGACATTATTCTGTCAGGGGCTCACGGTGGAAATTTTACTTACAAGGGCAAAGATGTAGAGATCAAACGGTGACTCATCAAAGTTGACCCTGTCATTGTCTGTAAAATGTTAGGTCTATGTGAGCAAGCGTTTGTGTTATGTCTATGTGTATGTGTGTGTGTGCATGTGTGTGTGTGCATGTGTGTGTGTGCATGTGTTCACCCCTAAGTTACCATATGTGCCCAGCGCTGGTTTACAGAAATTGGGGCCAGTGAACGCAAACAAGGCCATGTCTTCATCTGCTGCACACACTGGAGAACAGAAAGCACACTGCTCTCCTAAGAAACCTCCATCATGAGTTTCTATTTGCACCCATTACTCTTTAATGTGGATATTGTGCCTGTGTGTTGGAGGGAATCGGTGTGGGTGTTGATCTCCGTGATTCCCTCCACATACTAATAAATGAATTATACTCTGTCGGTCAGATTTATACTGCTGATACAAGGCTCAAAGTTCACTATTACTGAACATTGATCTACAGAGATCCATCAACAGGCCTATTATAATCTAAGGTGCTATTTGATACCAATTTACTGCTCTACAATGTTTACACTTGACTTCTAGATCAAAAAGGATTTTCAATCTTTATGACAGCTCACAACACTCAATAAAAACACATTCATCACTGAGGTCTATTGTTTAGCCTTGACCCACTTATTGTTTTCAAGCTTGACATGTGGTGTCTTGCCAAGCATTATTAGAAGTATTAATAATTCACAAAAAACTGATAAAGAGGTCGTAATTGCCTTCACCTTCTGTCACCTTCTGTTTTTGGCTCTAAGTTAAAAACTTCAAGTTTTAGGATCATGAGTCAGAGATTTATTACTAAATAATACTGCAGTTGCAACTGTAGAAAGTGAACAGAACAAATGGATAGCAACTGAAAATTTTGTGAACCAGCTGAAATATTGGTCCTCACTGACTTTTGAAAAGATTTAAACGTTGAATTTCACAGACACTTCATTTCCCACTGAGTCTTCTACATCTGCATGAATTATTTGATTTTGCGGGATTATAAAACTGCATCTGTGAGATTAAGCTAAATTTGGACATGGTAGTAAGATAAATCTTGAATTTCTTTTCTGCATATTCTTCTCAACGTCAGCTAATTTACCTGAATATAGGTGTGTGACCAGGCTTGGGTTTATTCCATGAGAAGTGGGAGGGCACTGAGAGGAATTGTTCCCCAGGCCCGTCTTTCTTCAGGCTGTGCAAGGCCTCGTCTGAGGGAGAGTCTAGATTAGGCGACATATTTCCTTGGTCATCTAGCCCCAGCTCCCCTTTCCCAGACTGCATAGTTGTTCTATCCTGTGAGGTCTTCCTTGTCTTAGATGGGATGTCTGCCTCTGATGGGCAGCACTGGAAGGGCGACATGCCCACAGAAGGACTGCCAACCCAGGTGTCTTCTGTAACGCTGCCCCTGGGTGAAGGTCCTGGCGTGGGTGTGGGTGAGTGATGTGGAGACAATGAGACGGGATAGCAGATGTCTGCACTAGAGTGACGCCTCTTCCCGCAGGGTGAAGTGGGACGGGAAGATGGCCTGGAAGGTGGCCGCGGGCTGAGCCAATTTTCATCAGTGACACTGGTGCGTGGCGAGTGGCAGGGTGACTGTCGCGGTGACAGGCTGATGGAGTGGGAGTGGTGCACAAAGGCAGGGTGCTGGTGCTGCCAATGGGGCTGCTCCTCCAGAACTCCACCGCCGGTTTGAGGGGAGGCACAGCCTGGGGAAGTAAGTGGGGAGCCCAAGGTAAACCGGGCAGCTGCTTCATTTAGCTCTGAGTCAACATCATCATAGACGTGTGAGAATGATTCACATGAGGAGGCATCAGAGAACCAGCTCCTAGAAGAGAGACTGCTGCATGGGCTAGGACTGAGCGAAGAGTCCCGGTATGAGTGGTCCAGCCGCAAATACAGGTGGTCTCTGGATAGAGGTCTGTCACCGTGATAGTCCCCATCTGGGCCATTGGCCCTCAGATCCTCTCCATTGGGACCTATCTCCTGCTGGCAGCTAGGGGAGATGGAGGTGATTTGGATACTGGGACATTCAAAGGCCTTCGGTGCCTCCATAGGAGCAGAGGGCAGAAGAGGGGAGGAGCCATACTTGGAGTCTTGTACCTCGTAGCCTGGATGAGCCAATCCTGATTTGTGTGACTGAAGGCGTGGGGAAGTGTTGATGACCTGGGAGTGAGACTGCATACCATGACGAGGCAGGCCAATAGACTGGTGGTTCGTGACCATAGCCTGGGGCTGGCCCACATTTAGGATGTAGAATGATGTGTTGTCATCAGGCTCCAGATCTAGGGGAAGAAAATGAAAGAAATATCAAGACACAGCAATCTGGAGAATATTTTCAGTTTGTATATTTTGTTCCTGATGTTTCACTCTGAATATAAAATCCTGATCAACAACAACATGGTATGATTAGGGTGGCAGCGATATTGTGGTTTCACGGTGTACCACCATGGTATCAAAATTAATGTTTGTCATACCATGGATTTTCTTATTATGGTATTGAAAAATATACGAACAAACAGAGGGTTTCACTTGTGCGACACAGGAAATATGGCAGAGAGAAAGGAAAACTGAAATCAGCAGCATGAAAACATTTGAAAATCCTAAAAGTGAACATTGTCCTAGAAGACAGCTACATAGTCTGATAAAGGAGGCTGGGTATCCATCACTCAATACTGACCTAAGTATGAGTCCTGATTATTACTTCAATCCCAATCTAAATACATGAATAATAAAAACGTTGACCATAAAATTATGTAATTTTCTAAATCACAGCGCCCGACTACATCTGCAGTGTGAGTCTGGTTGATAACCACAGACTTTAAAAGAGAAACAACTTCACCCCATAAGGAAACACACATAAATTTACTTTTAAGACTTTAAGAATATTTTTGTCATAATACACTTTTTAATATTGTTATTGTTTCTTCATTCCAGTACAATAGAGCCAAAATGAAACAATGATTAGAGGCCAAAAGCTTTTTTGAGGTGTTGCATTTGCTCATGCAGTTCAGAGAAGTGGTCTTGACTCTCCTACTGGCCAATTAACCTGTTTAACTTAAATGGGCGAGAGAAAAATATATAAATGATAATTACTGAGGTTCACCTGATTATACAGCATTCCTTCTATAAGTAATGTACTCATCCTGCTTCAGTCGAGCTTTCACCTGGTACTGCACTACAACAGGACTAAACCTGAGCCGCTGCAAAAATGATTTGGTCACAGACCCAGGTGCGGTTGTGCCCTGAGTTTACACTTACACTACTGAGCCCAGTTTCAGGAAATTAGAGGCCAGAGTGTTGCTGGGTAGCAGGCACTCATACAGGCATTGTTCCAAGAGGGATAACCAATGAACAGCACTACTCAGGAAACAAATTCACACAATGGTGCATGCTGTCGGCTGTCATCACAGCTAGCGCCGGCAGGCTATTTATACCAAAGGTCATCTGGCTCAGGCAGCATGTACACACACAAATACACACAACCACACACAAACAAACAGACAAAAGCTCATTGTCCGCACTGGCACTACTCTGTTAGAGGTTATTGATAAACTTCCACTGGATATGCTCTGCTGCTCCCATCGGGAATACCCCACACGTACACACACACACACACCTCCTATGTTTTCAGATGTGAAAATTCTATTTCACATGTCCAAATATATCTGCATCATGAATGTAGATTTAGGACTGGCACAGGCCACAATTCAGAACTCATAATTAACTTTTGTACAGCAAAACACACAACACAGCCTACAGTGTCCAGTATAAAATGTTCCCCCACTGGCCCACTTATATATAGCCATTATGTTTTACTGGCAGCCAAAATATGAAAAACAAATTCCCACAATTTGATAGTTTGGTAATTACAGGGGCCCTATATTTCAACCTCAATCTCATGTTATGCATGACAGCACGCTGTTCACTCTCATGCACAACAGTCTGAATGACTGCCTGCCTGCTGAGAGCTGCATGCTCCTCGTGGGACCGGGCACATCTACAGATGATTCTATGACAAGGTATGGCTGCCTGCGGGTTGGTAAAAAATGTATGGATGTTTTAATGGCCCACGGACATGGTGAGATTTCTCCTGGTGCTGCTGATGGAGAGAGGGAGGGACAGAAAGACTAATAGGTAGAGAGAGAGAGAGAGAGAGAGAGTCAGTAGAGGAGCATTGCATGCAGCTCTACAATGACGCGACAACAGAAAACACTAAAGCCGTTTTCAGTCATGACCTGCGGGTAAAATCGGGAGAATTGGCTCCAAAGTTTACCCGCAGTTTGCCTTTCACACATGGAAAGAGCAGCGGGAGATTCTCTACACAGACGCGCTCACAACAGCAACAAATCCTACACATTTATCAAAGCAAGAGGTGGAGGAGCCGGGTACAGTAGGAAGAGGCAGGAAGTAACGTATTAATTCTGCTGCAAAACTGCAGAGCCTCTCACGCAGACATTTGCGTTCACACATGCACCTCCTCTCGAGAAAATACAAAGTATATCTGGGGAGTTCAGTGCTTGTCTGAAAGCAGCTTAAGTTGCTTGTCTTCAAAGATCAACACTACATCATCAAGGATTACAGTACAGTACATTGCAAGGATGCCACCATCACTATCATTCTTGTTTTTGTTGTTTTATCATTTGTCATTCCCTAACGCAAACAAAGTCTTGAATAGTCAGGCTGTCCACAAATTATGGAAAACATCATTCAAAGAATGGGAACAATAAATCTAACGCACCCTCTCAGGGACTCAGGAACTCTGATTCGGAAGTAGCCAACAACACCATCATATGATGCCAGTCATAGTCCTTCAAATCCCGTTGCTTGTATAAACTGCAGATTGTGTTATTTGAATAAAGTTTAAACAAACAACTAAACCTTATAATGCATTTCATCTCTACTTGGGAGATTTGTGCAAAAATGCCTGCTAAAAATCCCACAGCTGATGACATTATACAGTAATCTACAGTAAAAGTTAGTTTTAGCTCAATACGGTTGCTTGCACAAACACATTAGCAGTTTATAAGCTGCCTGTTTATAGTGCTGACCTGACATTGTAGCTGTGTTTTCTTACTGAAAACAAATCTCACAATGGATTATAAAAACAGCTGAATGCCACACAACAACTATGGTTACTGGTGGAAAGAAAGATTGTATGTTCATGCTCAACCGCAGCTGGCAACATGACTAGCTAGCCACAAGAACTTTAGTGAAGTGTCTCATAATATGGCTAATGTAAGACTGCCATGACATGACATCCTCAATGACAGTTGCGTTTGTGCTCTAAACACTATAATAAGCAGATTCAAATAACCTTCCACATACCACATCAGTGATATATTGGGATTGACCAGTGACTGGTCAGTCATGCCTACATAAACATTTACTGGCCCCAGGCCACTGGACCATGGAGGGAGTCAGACCCAGCCATAATTCACTGTAAATAATAAATGACATAAACAGTAAAACCGCGCAAACATCATGTAACACCATCCATCCTGTAATGTGCAATCTTTGGCCTATTAAGTTATGAAAAATACAACTTCTAATTTACTGTGAAAGGTGAAACAAGAATCAATTAAATTATTAATATCCCTAATAAAATAGCAAAATGCCCAGAGCAAATATATCGGTCAATGAGCATTCATAAAACATCTAGCTTAGCTAAAAGCACAGGATAAAGTTGTGAAATCCTTACGCAACACTTCCCTTCATTCCTTAAATGTACCGACCTGCCTGAAAATAAGAGACACTTTTGTTACATTGCAATATTTAATATTTCAAACATTTAGAAATATTTAACTTGACTACCCATATAAATAGGCCATAATCTTGTAATAAGTCAATAGTTTGCTTGCACCTGCATGAAATAATAGCCAAAACTAATATGACAGCATTGTCAAATTAGTCATTGAGACTAGTCTTGAAGAAGTTTATAAAAAAAAGGGGGTTTGGGGAGCAGAGTGTGTATCTACAATATGTTTCTGCCCTCCCTCTCTATCCAAGAGCAGCAACAGAGGCAGTAGCAGCGAGCTCTTTATTTATAGCTGTTTGGCTTTGCACTGGCCCTGCCTGCCTGTCACAAGACTCAGCGGTAGATCCTCTGACGACAGCATTTGACTGACTGACAGGGAGCAAGAGAAGGACAACAGAGTCGAGAGGAAGCGACAGAGGCTGTGAAGATTAGAAAATATTATGTTTCTGCTCACTCACTGAATTAGGAAATAGAGAAACATAAAGAGAGGAAGAGAGAAATAGTGAAAAGGAAACCGAGGGCAGGGAAGTAAAGACTGACACACATAAGACCTAAGTGAGGGAGATATACAAAAGCATTGCTAAAACATCACCCATGTCCTATGGACTGACAACACTACCATGTTCACAGAGAACAGAAACATCACCTGTGATATGGTAAAAACATGTGTGTCATTGCAAAATGATCTGAAAATGAAACAGCAAATCCACGTCTTTCCTTCTTCCTCTATTAACTAATGAAAAAGAAAAAAACAATTTAGGGTAAAACTAAACATTTAAATTTACCAAAGAGCAAGAACAGGAGGCCAGTTGAGACCAACTGCCTTCATCTCTCCTCACGTCTCTGCATGACGAGTTGTTTTTGCCATACACCCCAAGAGAGGACAGATATTAAAGAACAATATTCAGAAAGAGGCCCAGCCAGGTGATCTTGTGTGCACAATAATACAAGTAGTAATAGAGTTGAAAGTAAAACAGTTTATTATATTATAATGTCGATGGCAGCATGATTAAAATTCAAATGCAGAAAATAAATTAAGCAATACTGTATTTAAACCCAATTTTGTAAAACTCAATAGACGGGTTTCTTGTTTACGAACATTTCTGTGTGCAAAACTGCTCTGGTTGTTTTCTAAATTTTTGTTGACTCAATGTAAATGCCATTTCAGGGTTGGATCTGTTTGTTTGTCATCATACAACTGACAATGTGCACACAGCATTGTGATATCAGCTCAAAATGTTCACGGTATAGAAAGAAAGCAGCTCCTGGAAACCAGTGAAATTATTATTTGGAGGGGAATTTGTATGGGACACATTCTTGCATTTCTCACCTCTTTATTAAACCACGCATCACCTTTGATAGGCAACTCTAGCCCCTAGCATGACACATGATCCACAGAGAAACAGAAGCGAGTAGCTATTAGCTTAAAAGAACAACATTAGCCCCAAAAATGAACATTGTAATGCTGATGCCTGCTAAAAGTAGTAGCGTTCTGACTTATTGTCCATGCAACATCAGCATGAATGAAAATCCTGCTTTATGCTTTAAAAACCATAAGTCTGCTCCTTAGCTGTAACCCATTTCATGACACCTGTCCAACACAAAATATTCCTTCATTAGCCTTTTTCTATCAGAGGTAACCTCTTACCTTAAAACTGCAGTTTACTCCTGCGGTTTAATTTTAAAACCATCCTCAGCTGTGACCGGAGAGTCTGAGCTAACAGCTAATTCTTTTCATTACATTTTAATTTTTCTTTACATTTTCCAGCTATTATTTTTGCCATTCACACAAAAAAGCTCTCATTCATTTTGGGATGCTTTCTGACTCCTGCGCATTGGAGGCACCGGTGACGTTGCGCGATTAAATGCAATGAATGCCCCAAATGCATGTGAAGAACAATAATCTACAAAACCATTAACAAAACCCTTAAAACATATAAGAAAACACTGCTACATGAAACAAGCAAGTAGTTATATGAAGATTGGAGTTGACAAGGAGGAGCACATGTGGCAGGAAGAGCCTGCAGGGAATGAGGAGTTTAGAAGTGGATTACTGTATAGTAGTATAAAATATAAGTGGTGTTTGTGTGGATCAGTAAATTGATGTGCCATGCCTCATTCAATCCTACAACTCACATTATAATCTTCAGCACTATGGAAATGCATATTCCCCTGAAGGGATTTTACATTAAATGGTAAAGTGCATCAGGTAAAACGTGAATTATCAGTTTCTGAATCTGTCAGTTGGCCTCTTTGGTTTGCTGCTTAGCTAAAAACACAATCTCACAACCTGACTAATTTTAGCTCTGTTCAATCACACCAAAACAACATTGAAAACAGATAATTCAGGGCCAGGCAGGGCAGTCCCAGGTGCAGACTCAATGATGAGCTGCTGCCATTGTAAATTAGATGCTAATCACACACAAATTGAGAGTGAAAATTGAATAAAAGTTGCAGTGAAAAGATCCGTGATCTTTTGCTGGTAAATCTGGCACTGTGTTTTTATGTGGCATTGATTTGTTGTGAAACCTAAATGGGAGTTAAGTTGGTTTATCACAAGTGGATGAAATAAACAACAAACATTGCTTTAAAACGACTTGATAGTAGTACACTGTTTTGGCCTTGTACAGATTTCCTCCACATATAGCTTCAAAATCAAGACACTGATTCATAGATTAAATTTTATGTTTTAAAAAGTGTAAAAGTCCATTGGCTGGTTCGTGTCTGGATAATCTCAACAGTACATTTCAAAACTGTTACGTAAGATTGCATTTCAGTGGATGGAGTTGGGTACAAAACTTGTTACTTTTAATGGTACTGACCAAATTACATCGGTATTATAATGTCCATTCACGTTAAATTAAATGGGGCCAAATTTCAGTACCTGAGAACACATGGGTGAGCAAGTAACAGAGTATAGAGAGAAAGATTTTCTGTAGTTGATATTCGCTTAGTATTTTTAGCATCATACAATCATGGATTGTGGTTGAGTGTTATAAAGTTCCTGATATGATTATTTTAGAGAATCACTCTCTCTTACTCTGTTCTATAAAATCTTTAGACTAATTTATCAACTTTTCTACTTTGTTTTACCCATTATAGCACGTGATGGTGAGAGTTAAGTGGCAGTCTTGCATAGATGAGGGTCAGACAGGGGACGACCATGTTACCTGGCCAACAGCCCTCCTTGCCCTGAGACAAGATTAGCCTGCCACCTAAAACCCTCCAGTGTGGGGAAAGGGGTGGGTGGTGGGAAACCCCCCTGTCAGAGCCAAACAACAGTCATCTTAGGAAAGGAGGCAGGAAAGAGGAGAGGAGAGGAGAGGAAAGGAGAGGAGAGGAGAGGAGAGGAGATGAGAGGTATGTTTTATCAATGGCCTCGGTTGCAAATCCCCTGCACTGTTTCTGACAGTCAAGTGCCTCAGACACTCCTTAAGTGTCCATACATCAGACAGCCAATCCGGTTAAATAAAGATCTCTAAGAGGCTTTGCTGTACCTAAGCTAATAATAGCTCCGCCTCGCTGGGAGATGTTTGGGTAAAGTGTGGATGGTTGGATGTTGGTGACACAACAAGCATCAGTGTATTCTCAAGGAAACCACAGGGACGGCCTGGCCCACTGATGATGGTGGCATTCACTTTGGCTCCTCGACACAAAGCTTGACAGGCTTCTGGCTGACCGTCACACAGCCTGGGGATTCTCCCTTGAGGGATAATCCACATATACTGTGTTCCTCCCTCCTCCTACTCTCACTGCACACAAAGTGTGTCAGGGTCCTGTGACCGAGTCTGACACACAGGCCACACATTCTGAGAAAGCTTAGTTTATTATTGAGGGAGGGAAGAATTTTTCTCTCCCACAGAAGATGACAGGTTCCTGCTGTTGCACACACAATCTTTCTATCTACCTCTCATTGTGTGAACACAGTATGTTCGTGAGTAGGGGTGTAAAACTGTGGGTGGTAAATTAATTTGTGTATGTTCCTGTGTGCCTGTTGCAGTGCCTCTTTATGTGTCTTTTTGCTCATGCCGTGTGGGTATATGGGAGTGAGCCTTTGTGTGTGTGACAATGTTCACGCATGTGTTTGCGTGTGTGTGTGTATGTATGTGCACCTTAATTCATATTAATGTCTAAGGTTACCCACTTGCCCCAACACCATGTGGTGCTGAGGCAAGATGGTAACCTAAACCCAGGTTACCTTTGTGGTGGGCAAGCAAGTTGATTAGAACAGGCTCTGCTTACATCCCCTATACAGAAGGCTTTGTGTTTAGCCCAGTCTCCTCTTTCAGCTCTGCTAAAGAGCTACTGACCAACAGATCACAGCAACACTGTGCCAAAACACCATATACTGTCAACCTCATGGGATTATTGGCATATTACTCGGATAAATAATCAATTTAATATATTTTTAAAAAGTAAAGTTGCTATTTTTCTATTCTGCACTCTGTAAAACAGGTGAAAAATCTAAAGGTTTACAACAAATGACAGAAACAATTTTATGTTTCTTGGACTGTCTGTCATCCTTTTCAAAGAAGATAAGCTTCATATTCAATTAGTCCAAATTGACCTGTTGCATGTAATCATGTTTATTCACTTAAAGTTGCACCAAATCCTCCTTTTTCTTTGCTGAACCCAATTCTTCAACTCATGGTATCTGCCATTACAGATTACCAATTGGACACCAGTGCAAAGAATGCCAAGGTTAATTGTTTTTGGTAAGGTCACAACCACATTGTTGCTTCACTAAAAACTAAGTGGTGGTCCTCTCTGAATTAATGAACTGAGTGAAAACCAAGTTTTATCATGGCATTGATGAAGAGTGCAATTAAGTTATTGAGATCAAACATGTATTTCAAATCCTTTTTCAAATGAAAACATTTATATTTTTGGGCTCTTATGGATATTTGCAGCTATTCCCAGCAGAGCTCAAATAAGCAAATTTAAATCCTCCCCCCATGGGTTTTCCAAGACAGCTGTGCATGGCTGGATGCCTACATTTCTAAACACAGTGCTTGTGACACACATGCACACACATATTGTAAGGGTTGGCCTACACCTGTGGCTCTAGACCTTGCTCACTGGGTTTGTGCCAGACTGGTGATTCCTGTATGTGGAGGTGGTTGTATGCACACATAAAACTCAGTGAGAGTGAGAAAGAACAAAATACAAATGTCAGCAAGAATAGGTAAGGCTAGAATTATCTCGAGTCCTGCAATACACAGCAAATATAGTAAAATCCTGACGTATTGGCTCTTGGTTTAATCTGGCATCTGCAGAGCCTTGTTAGTGTCTTATCCTGTAATGTTATGTTAGGGATACATCAAGAAGCCTTCCTGTGCCGTCACAGCAGATTCACCAGCCAGCAGAGGCTTACCAATGGCAGCCTAAGTCAAAGTTAACATATGCCAGCAGCTAAATTAAGCTCCTAATTAACCATCTCATGCAGAGATAACATTATGGGCTGAACATACAGTGCCAAGTAACCACCTGAGCTAAATACACACCAATGCACAAAGATCCCTTTCAGACACATCACTAATTGCCTTAGGGATCATCACAAAAATTTGAGAGATCTCAGGTAAGATTAATATCTATATTTCAATCATAATAAAAAAAATATGTACTTTACTGACATTTATAAAAAAAAGTATATACAATTTTTAATTGCAACCATTAACAATAAACAGCAGTATACTGTTAAAAAATTACGCAACATAAAATGAACACCAACAGCAGCTTTAATCTTGTGTTAATGTACAGAAGATATGTTCAGGCACAGTATTGTTGCTCAGGTAACACGTGTCAGAGCTCAATCCACAATCCCTCAAATTATTTGTATGAAAATAAAAGAAAATTAAAAATGTGGCTTCTTGTGAAGTTCAGTCTTGAATAACAAGATTAAAGCCCAAACGATAAAATGGTCGCTAATTGCATTTTCACATGCATACACTGATATATCTGACAATTGGTGGCTGCATCTGCATGCTGCCACTTCCTCCCTTAACTTGGCTTTTCCCAATATCGTGGTCTCTTGTGTGCATGTAAGCACACAATTTACCAGACGATTCATGTATATTATGTATTGGTAGACCTGCAGTGCATTAGAAGATTGGCCTCCAAGGCGAAGACAAACGGCATGACGGCCAGTAATAACCCAGAGCAGATAACATCAGAGGCGACTGCTAGCAGGGGTGACATTTAAACAATCTGTCAGGGGTGACTGTGCATGTGCCTGAAAAAGCCAGCTCGGATAGTGGGGAGAGAGAGAGAGAGAGAGAGAGAGAGAGAGAGAGAGAGAGAGAGAGAGAGAGAGAGAGAGAATGTGTATGAGTATACTCAGTAAAATCAGAAGACAAAACAAACAGTGTCAATAAATGTGTACCATCCAAATTCATATGGATTCAAATCATCAGTTGCTGTGCTCTAGCTAAAGATATCTGTGACAGGTACAGGCGGCTGTGAACCTGGACCTCAGGTGAGTTGGAGTGAGCCACTAAGGATAGTTCACCGAAAAATGAAAATTCATTCATTATCTACTCACCACAATGCCGATGGAGGGGTGGGTGAAAACACTTTAGGAGTCTCAGGGATAAACAGTGTAGCAGCAAAATCCAATACAATTGAAGTAACAGGTGATACATTTTTCAAACAGAAAAAAACAACAGAAAAAAAACATAAAATGTCATCCAAGTGTCCGCAGCCCCGGCATTCAAATTCGACTCAAAACGGCGTCATTTACACCATGTTTTAAGCCTAAATGTCCTGTGATATCCTCTTTGGAGCCGCGTTCACGTTCGCACGCACACACCGGAAACACAGCACACACTGCACACAAGCTCTCTCCCAAGGGCACACGCGGGGTGCGCGTTAGCATTGCTACATCCGCTAGGATCGCTACTTCCGGTAGCAGACTTTAAGTGTAAATGATGCAGTTTCGAGTCGAATTTCAATGTCGGGGCTTCCAGACATTTGTATAACACCACACGAGCAGTATGGAGGCATTTTCAGTTTTTTTTCTGTTGTTTTATTACGTCTAAAGAACGGATCCCCAGTTCCTTCAATTGTATTGGATTTGGCTGCAACACTGTTTACCCCTGAGACTCCAAAAGTGTTGTGTGGACTCAAACACTTCACCCCCCCTCCATCGGCATAGTGGTGAGTAGATCATGAGTGAATTTAAATTTTTCTGTGAACTATCCCTTTAATGCACTATAGTCTCTGGCTTTTATTAAATAGCTTGCATCTGTAAATTATGCTGTCATTTCTTATCCATTGTTAGTGTAGTCAGTGTCCATTAGCTCAGAAGGAATAACTTGGCTTGTTCACAGATTTACGTGAATGTTGCCGTCACCCAGAATGTTCCGCTGAACTTCAGGAATCTGGCAGTTCAGTAAAGCATTCTTGATAGTCTGTACAAAAAATAGGAATGAATTGTTTAGGACTCATATCAAACCGCCAAATCTGATATGACTGATTATTATGCTATGATGTATGTTGTACCAAAAAAGTAATGCTGGTTAGAAATGCATATATGACCTCATCACCTTAAGCCATCTTCACGCAGATTATCTACACAATTCTACAAGCATAACTGTTTCTTGAGGTAGTGGGATAGAAGAGGAGGAGACAGTGAGGTGATGACAAAAATCTGGATCTGTCTCCTCTGCTTAGGGGAGAACCTCATAACAGTCCTGTTACTCTTTATCATGTTTGTAATCAGACCAACACAAAAAATTGCAGGACAAAATAAAAGGAAAAAACAAATTTACTCACCAAAAAACTGTTGTCAAGTGTATGTATGGTAAAAAGAAATGACGCCTAAAGTCTGAAACCCTTCCTTGATGTCTTTTTCACAGCTCTACAAGTCTACACATGTTTAACAAGATGACTGCCAAATATCTTAACCTTACAAACACAATGCATGCTCTTCTCTTCTGAGCAATATGTGCAAGAAGTGATGAGTTATGGTTATGGTATGGCTGAATCCTCTGTCCACAATTAGTGTGTAATGTCCTTTTTCGCCCAGCTGTCAAAGTCCACATGGTCTACATTCCAACTATGACCCGTCCACTCAACCACATGGGCCCCAATGGGAGTGTGTACCATCACCCTATTGAAAGTCCAAGTGGTGACCAGTGAAGTGTTCCTTGTTGTTAACTTAATTTAAACATTTTCCTGTTCATCCCATCTAAAACCTATCATTGTTCACCTCCAATAAAGGTCACCGCTACAATCACTGCTTCTCCGTAACTCATTTAAGAATATAACAACCGATCTTTGGAGGGAGTGGGACAAGAAAAACTGCACGGGGAAGACGTGCCAATACCGAGCATTAGCCGGACCGAAGAATAGCGTTGACGGGTGGCCTAAAATAAAACGGGATTCAAACCAGCCTAATCCCCTTATAGCAAGCTGCGCCTCGTAGTAAAAATGGGACCACAGAGAAGAAACAAAAAAGTGGAACTAGATGCAGGAGTTCGACAGCTTTCTCTCGGGTGTAATGCAGCCTCTGACATGTTGATACAGCGCAGCCAGCGGTAGCTTCAGTTACACTAAATTTAAACTAGACAGATGCCACACATAGTTACTCATGCCTCGCCCAGGGAAACAAACGTCTCATTCATCACAGTAGGGGCTGGGACCCCTTCAGTTCAGTAAGGTTAAGGGGCACCCACATGGTGATCTTGCCCCACATGTGGACCTCATGCATGACTGTCGGACCTTTGGCCTCTCTTTTACATTTTCATAGAAACGTCACAACTTGTAGGTGCACAAGTTTCTCACACATACATCCGTTCATCTGAAACTAAAAGTTAAAGTCTAGAAACTTGCTTGTCTGACTGTCAAACACTACAAAGACCTTTTCCCTAAAATTGACCAAAGCTTTGTTTTAATCATTTCTTTTATTTCCTTTTTGTCCGTTTTGGAATTTGTTGTTAAGTTTGTTATGATAATACTGCTTATACATATCAACAGTCATCGACAAAAATATATAAAAAGAAAAGAAAAGTAATACCAAGGCCAATTGGACATCAGCAAAGTTTAAGTCAATTGCAGAACGTACAGCATAAAATACTATCAACAATATTTAATGTTGTTCATACAGTTCAACCTTAAACTGGACGTCTCTTTTATCAAATTGTCCCCGTGTGCGTTGTTAAAGTGAAAAATGTTTTATCTTCTGCTGTCATTGTAGTGACAGATATTATTTCGGACAGAATGTAAAACAGCCTTAACTCCAACAACAGCTGTCTTCTAAGTTGCTGCTCTCACCCCTCAACTTTTAAGTCTAGACAAACACACACACACACACACACACACACACACACACACACACACACACACACACACACACACACACACACACACACACACACACACACACACACACACACACACACACACACACGTGCACTCAAAACACACCTGGCTTGAGTCTGGGAGTGCCAACACACTCACCTGGCGATGTGGCACACAGCATTCTTCCACTCCTCTCCTCGTTATGATCGTGAAAGTGCTTCAGCAGTACAAAGTCAGAGGCTGCAGACGTGCTGGGGCTAGAGGGATTCTCCTGCCCTAAGTACCGACGAGTCACTAGAACCTGGCGTCTGCCCTCTGCCACTCTCTTTGGGAGCTCAAAATAGTCCAGCATGAGAGCGATGTAATTTCATTCTTTCAGTCTTTCCCACGACAAGGACTGAGAGGATGGTGCTCTTGCTTCGAATAACCAGAGCAATGACAACACAGGGACAAGGGCAAAATGGCTTTCTCCACCAAGCAGCTCTCGGTTTAATCACTTCATTATAATAGAAACTAAATGTGCCTCGACATATCCTCATATTTAAGCGGGACAAAGTTGCAGGTAACTTAGCAGAACAAAATCAAACCTGACAAGGAACTTAGTGGTTGTGGTGACTGCTGGCATCTGGAGATTTCATTAGCCTACATCAGTCTTTCTGATGTCACTGGTGGTCTCTTTCATATCCTGAGAACGCAGCGAGAGAGGAAAGAAGCCTCAGTCGTCCTGTTGGCTGGTCTACAATGCTCACTGCTGGTGTGGCAAAAACCAACAAATCACAAAAAACTTCTTTTAATATGGGAGATTTAAAAAAAGTCAAAGTATATGGAATATGAAGAAAAATGAAACGTCTTGATAAGGTGAATAGGTGAAACAAAATGTTGTTCCTGTTTCCCTCACCAGCTGCTAGAGAGCGGTGCGCTCCCCTCTCCTTTTATTCCACCCTGCCATCTGAACCCCACATGGCATGTCTGGGCAGAGAGCCAGCAACCTCCACTATGGATCTACTACTCTGCCACCCATAAAGGGCACTTCTGCCCCCCTCCTGCCTCAAACCACCTCTAAAGTCCAATGAGGCCACTGCTCGTGACCTGCATAACCCTATACTCACCAATACCTATTTCTACCACTCACACAGTCACTTCACAATGGACACTGTGACACAAAAGACGCTGTACTACAAATGGGGTAAATGGTACATCAAGGACTCAGCTGGTGTACAAGTTGTAACACACTGTAAGATGATGTTATTTTCACTTATGAAACTAGACTCAAAACATTGAAAGGAAATATGTTCTATAATTAGTATGTGCGACTAGGCTTACCCTGTTTGATACTATATATGAAAGCAAGTTTGAGGACACACTCACCCACACACATATACTGCCACTTTCAGAGTTTTTTGTTTAACAATTAGCTGGGTTAGCTGGGGCTGTAGTTACTCAAAACCCGACTTATATACATCTTAACACCTGATTTCCCTGCCTATGTAAATCTATGGCGGGCCACCAACATGTTTTTTTTTAATAATGACAAATTAAAAAAGAAAAGACCACTGAGCTCAATCATCCGAGAACAAATAATTGAAAAGAAAGTATGTAGCTGCTTTTCATGTGGAATCTCCTCCTTTCTTCTCACAGAGAATACTTTATGGATGTTTAACTTGACATTTAACTGTAAACAATGACAAGTGTCCAAAAAAGACTTTCCACTTTGATGGTTATAAATTTTATAGATTTCACCTAAAGATTTTAACTATGAACCCCAATAAAAGAGTTTCAAGGGTGACATCACACGAATTTGGTGTATAAATATTTTTCAAATCATGCAGGAATCATTCTGCATTAGACGTCTGACCCCACCAGGGCACAGTGAGAAAAGAGTATTGTTGCAACTAGCAATTATTTATACAGATGTTTTGACTCATAATTTATTAAATTAACCCTTTTACAAAACCTTAATGTCTGTGGTCAAAGGTCAAAAGGCAAAAAAAATGTGTGGAACATTTTGCTTTTACTCCGCACATCTCATATAGACAGAATGAGAATCAGTTGACTTTCATTGTTTCATTTCTTCTCTTCGCCCTGATGTGTATCGTGATCTTCTTCTGGCCTTTCTGCCATAGAAAGGCTTACGTGCCGCACCTAAGTGTTTTTGCAGAGTGCCTTAAGCTCAAAGAATTCAAAAAAGCCTTTAGGCGACATATCAGAGCAAAGAAGAGTCTTGTTCTCATACGGAAAGTACCAGTAAGCTGCCAACAGGAATCAACAATCAGTGTTTGGATAAATATTTGTGTGGCTGATGAGTTGCTCATTACCATTGTCAATCACTGATGTGACATGATGTTGGGACCTCATCAGTGAATGTAATGATGGGGTGACATCACAGTTACAATACAGATTGTTGCTTTGTGAGTTTGTAAACAGAATGCGTTTCCCCCTTTGGATTCATTTTTGTTACTATGGAATGCAATGTCAGTAAAGTTTAAAAAAAATTAAAATAAAACACAGCTCCAAAATGCAGATCAAAGCGTCCTGTCTTACCATAACTTCACTACTCCATATTCAAACATTGTACATTTCCCCACCGCTACCTTCTCCAGTTTAGATGCAAATAGTCTCACTGCACCTCTTGTGATTGGTCATACTAGTACTACACACTAATCTTTTGGCTGTTTCAAGCAAGTCTCACACTTTTGAATCATCAAATGATCAGCAGTATTTTACAGCACATAACTCAGTAGCTGCCACATCCACAGCACAAATCCAAGCCATCAATCAATATCAACTGGCCTTACCAAATCAAAATTGTCTGCCAACTGTTTGGTGCAGTCAGGTGTTGTGACACTAAACTGAACTATTTAGTTCAAAATCGGAAGCCATTTCCTGGATCTGAGAGTAAATGCAAATAATAAAACCACATGTTTCGATTTAGGAATACAACTAAGTAAACCGTTAATGAGGTCATTCCCCTTTCTAAGAGAAACATATTCCAAGAGGAGGTTTTTAATAAGCATCATTACTAATGTAAGATTCACCAGTTTAGTTAAAATACAAAGCCTTTGTTGAGTATTGAATTTAGCCATGCAATGTTTTCAGTGAAATACTAATGACAATATCTCATTTTCTAGGTAAGCTAATCCACAGAGGGAATCAGGGGAAAACCCTGAAATCAATGTTCAATGACTTTGAATCGAACAATGGCTTAATTCACCTCGAAGAAGTGACTGTTTCATAGCAAGAAAACACATGAAGACACACAGCGATACAAACGGACAAAGAAAAGAACCCCAAAAAACGAGAGACAGGGTGTTGTTGTGCACCAAACCATTACAGAGACTTTAATCACATTCACATGTGTAAGTAGAAACGCTGAAAAAGAGTGAGATAACAGATGCTTGGACTCAGTAAAAGTAAAAGTGCACAGGAGTCCAACATCCACAACTCAACTCCATTAAAGAATAAGATGAAAAGGAGGATGCAACCTGCTTACATAAGAGCACTGTTTTTGGAAAGTTAAGAACATTATCTAAAATATTAGAACTTTTGGTAATATAGAAAACTTGTGGTTTTTGTTCTGGTTTTGGGAGTTTTTACCTCTCCTGTTCATGATATTTAAATCTAACATCTACATTCATTTTCAAATGACAGCAATCACAGCCCAATTCAAGCAGCATGTACAAATGAAGACGCTCAGTGAAGTAGAAACCTGCCAGATATTTACAGAAGAGCTTGTTACAAAAAACAAGTCTGGACTTGAGCCTTGCCTTCAGCGATGGAGACCAATGCAGCAGCGTGCACCTCCCTGTTACTCTGGCTGTGTGATTCTGTATTACACCTCCGTTATTAATTTGGACAGGCACCCCCCTTATGGGCCAAGTCATACAGTCTGGACCAGATTAAAACCACTTACACAGTGGTGCTTTTATTCCTACGCTTATTCCAGCTGCAGTTTTTTTCCCTCGTCCCATCTCCAAATTAAACTTCTTTTTTAATGAAAGGAAAAATTGATCTATGATAGCACAAGCCAAACCTTCGCATACTTTGCCAAAGATTCACGAAAAGGACAAAGCCAGAGAAATGACTGGTTCCAATCGTTTAGGCCCAACGACAGAAACAAATGAAGGAGCTCAACTTAGCATGGATGAGCAGACCGAGGCAAATGCCACACATGCATTATTTTGGGAGGTTAAATCCAGCTCATGACCTTTTCTTAACTCACTCCGCTTTTGGATAATATATAGTGTCTTAAGACTCTTACCCAAATTTTAATGAAATGACAAACCCAAACCTAAAAAGCAGCAGCTTTTCATTCCCAGGAATAACAAAGGATGTATTATACATTATAGAAACATCAGATAACTGATCATTTCAACAGCCACTTCAGTCACTTCCAATAGCTTTTCATTTGATTCACCAATTGAATCTAGTTACCACAATGGAAATCTACCTCTTTTTTTTTTCTACAACTGTGACGCTTGATGCAGACTACGTTTGAAAATCCCTGCCGAGCGAGTGCCTGCTTCTAAGTTAATATTTCACTGTTTTCCAGCATCTGCAGTCATCAGATAAATCACCACCAAATGATCTCTACTCAACACCAGCTTCTTAACTTCTGCACGATAACTAAACAACACTTGAATGTTTTCCCAAACTTCATCCAAAACATCTGACCCATCAAATATATATCTAAATTCGATTCACTTAGTTGCTACTGTAATTCTAATGGAATCATGCTCATCTGTAATGAATTATTTTGAAGCATTGCTTAGTCTGAGTAAGAGAGAAATGAGAGTGTCATGCAGCTACGGCAACTCGTTTATCATATAAGATCAATGATCCACTGGAATAAAGACTGTTTTCAAGTTTGCCATAGTGTTGTATTGTCATTGTCTAATGCACAACATACATTATGCCTTCCACTCTACTATTTCAACTTTTTCTTTCATCTGCCCTGGGTATGAAAAGAAAATTACTGGAGCTTCTCCTGACAGACTCACCATATCATTAATCTGACAGAAATTCCTCAATACTGTATGAGAAAGCATAATTAAAATTACCTGATGATTACACATATCGCTATTATTTTATGTCCCTGACATTTGTGACGTATAACAAATACAATTTCAATGACAAACTGATTTCAAAATTTAAACTGCAATTTTTAGAAATCAAAAAAGGTACTAAGAGGTCTTGCGATATCTTAACCTATTGATAAAGTTGACAAACGTTAACAGGCTTAAATTAGCTTGCACTGCGTAAGATAGAGTTAGTTTCCGAACTTTTTACTCCCACATATAAGGCCTGTGAAGGGACACGACAATGCGTGGGCCATCTCACCTCAATGTAACCAGTCTCCTCTCATTTGAAAATAAAATCTGAAAACTCATTATTAATACGCCACTTCATTTTAACACTTTTTGTGTGCTTTTATTATTACAGAATTTATTTCCTTATTCCCTTTTAGATTATATTTTTTTCAATTTGAATTTCTTAACCTGAATTAAACTAGTCAGGCTGTAATTAACTATTCATGCACACAATATTAAACAATTTGTTGTCATTATCGCTGTGGAAACTTACCGCTTCCATTCATATTTTATAGGTACAAATATCAAGCACCACTAATATCTAACCCAGCTGTAGAGACATTGGTCGCCTATGGTTGTCTCTTTGTGAGAAACTATTATTCATATATGTTTATTTTAATCTCTTATTTTGTGCCTCCTCTGTTACAGTTGCATTGCCTATTATCCCCAGTCTGAAATAGTCTGTCTATCTCACACGTTTAACTAAATTAAATTAACGTTTTATTATTTATTTAAATGTCAGTAGACAGTAATAAATATTTACTTGCAGCACCGACTGTTTACAGTGAAATGACGCAGTCCACATGCCTTGTCCTACCTTTGACTTATTGTGTAAACAGTGAGATAGTAAAAGTTTTGACAACAGTAGCATGTGGTGCTTCGCCCGAAATGTGCATCAAGTGACATTCAAACTCTTCCTTTCCTCGGCCAAACTGAGCTTACGCCGTGTCAACAACGCGCCTGTGTGCCCGGGCTGCAGTCTGCCACGGCTACACGCCGCTGACAGGTTCTCCGTCACACAGACTACTGGCGTTTTACACGTTTTCAAAACTTGATTCGCACGCGACAAAAAAAAGCAGCGCGTCTGCTAACACCGCTAGCATGTCGAGCAACTGACAGCCGGTGTTGTTGTGGACACTAGCGGCGCGACCGTGAAATGGGAAGACCCGTGATGTTTTTTGTTTTTTTTAATGTCTCAATTCGTCTAAACGGAAACAGCAACAAAATAAACCCGGATAAAAAACTGTAGTAAAGGTCGGTTCCTCTGCGACAGAGCGCTTAGTGCCGGGGAGCCGGCGCGGAGCCGAGAGCTGCCGGGCAAGTTTCAGGCAGCACTAGCTAACAACACGTTGTTTGTGAAGTTTACCACCAGCACAGACAGCATGAAAACACACTGACCTGCGGGGCCTAACGGCTGCTGCTGCCCGTCCTCCCCGAAGATCAGTCGGAAGTCCAGCTCCTCGGTCCCGGGGCAGTTTGCGGTAGTCATCGGGTTTGACAGCTCGGGGTTTTCACCCCCCCGCCACTCGACCGTCGACCGCTGGAGCAGTTTTCGCTCTCCGAGAACCTCACCACATCTACCGGCTGACTTCAGCTCTTGCTCATGTCACTTCGCAACTGTTGACGAGCCCGTGTTTTCTATTCGTTCTTCTTTTCTTTTCTTTTTTCTTTTTTTTTCTGTTTCCCGCCTGTCCGCTCAACAAAACCCAGAAAACCCAGCTGGCTGCCTCCGCTTCCTCCGGCAGCTCACCAGCCGAAACGCTGCCTTCAACTTCGGTCAAACTCGCCTGTGCCTGTCTCCGTCTCTCTCGCTGCTCCACAACATTAAGTGTTGTGTGTCTGTGCAGCAGTTTATTAAGCGATATCAAATCCAGTGAATTCTCCCTGCAGTTATCCCGTTATCTCTCTCTCTCTCACTCTCTCTGTATCTCTGTGTCTCTCTGTGCGGCTCTGGCTCTCTGTCGCTCTCTCTCTCTCTCTCCGGAGCTGCTATCCCAACTTTTACTAACCCCGCGTGACAAGGCAGTTCCAGCGGTGACGTCAGCAGACACAACACAGGGCACGCGCGCACACACAAATACACACAGACACACACACACACACACACAGCCCATCAGTGCATAAACTGTTTATTAAAGCCTTATAAAGTGCCTGCAGTGCATTGCTTTCAAATGTGTTGTATATTTGTTTTTTTGGACCAGAGGGATATTTTGGAACATTAAAACAGCATTTAACATTATTCTAAAATTGTGCATATGATTAAGTTAAGATGAACTTTATTGATCTCACAAATTCACTTGTAACAGCAGCAGATCGTCGGAATGAGGTAGACAAGAGAACACGTGACTGTATAAAATAGGCGATCAGAAAGGAAATACAAAATTGAATTAGATATAAAACAATTGAGAATTTGTACATAATAAAAACCTTTTACAGACAAAATAAATATTTGCAGAGGCATACGAAAAAAGGATGATGCACAAGGATTTATACTGAAGACACATTATAAAATATGATGAAATAAAATGTGACAAAAATGGTATGTGTATGTGAATTTCCCAATTAGAGGCATGCATGTGGAAGAATATCCTATTATACAGATACAAATTCAAGTAATGGACACTAATGTGCAAAAGGACATGTTTATTAAGAGTGGTGCTTGTCTTATTATTGTGTTATTAGTTGTTTTGAGAACCAAAAATGTAAGCATCAGTATTTTTTTTTTGTTGTCCTTCCAGCATCCAGATCTTCCAGCAATTTTTCTTTATCTAATTGGTCGCTCATTAGATTACATCCAACTGCCTCAACCCCACCTCTTTGTGTGGCTCCAATCCGAGCCGGGATTGGTAAGTATTAATGACACGATGCACTTTTTACCTTTAGATCCCTCGAGCCTGTCGGCACAGAGGCCCATTAATTTCTAATCAGCCAATTTAGGCTGGTGAATGGGGCTCGGGCTGGTTAGAGAAGAACAGCCATCTTGACCGACCACACCGCTGTTTGGATCAGTGAGGGTGCAGCCTGAATAACACTATAAATGGTTGTTTGTGTTCCCCGAGCTAAAGGTTTAAATACCTGTGTGATTTTTCTATTATTCCTGATTCTGCAGGGGTGAGTTTCTCACTTAAATTGTATTTTTGCATAGTGCTATATACACATGGTGGGACTGGGAAGTTTTTATTTTTTTCATCCAAGGAAACAACATTATTTTGACCAAAGGCTTTATAATGGCTGAAATGTTGTGACTTATCTATATGACCAGTTAAAATGCTATGTGTACTCCTCACTGCGGTATTTATAATGAGCACTTTTTCAGTGTTACATGAGAGCATTTGCTTCTTGATAAAACTGCATACTCAATACTGCAATGCTTTTATTTCATTGTTGGTTTAAATCTCAGTGCTATTCTGAGAATGAGTACGTTCAGTTAAATCTGAGGCCAGAACGATAGTATAAATCCCCCTGTGCCGTGTATATGGGCTGTTCCACTCCCTCTAACCTCTTTATCCAACTCATGAATCTTCTCAGGTTAATCTTTATGGGGTAAGCAACACAGCGGTTGATGTGCTCTAAACCTCTAAAGTGTGGCCACTTTAATGACCCTCTTGCCTCACAACCTCTTGTTAGCAGGAGAAAGCTGTTGTTAATCCAAAGTAATAAACATGTTTTTTAAATTGATATTAACAATAAGTAAATAACTCTGGCAGGGTTCTGATTTGTAAGTGTGAGGCCCCCCACCTGTACTGCACACTGACTCACTCACCTGACCACCCACTGGTGCCCGGGGATCACTTACACACACACACACACACACACACACACACACACACACACACACACACACGCACACACACTTGTGGTTGATCAGGAACATGCCTCTATCAAGCAACTAAAGTTTCACCACACACAGCCAAGTTTTAAAACATCCTACATTTTTATTATGTGTTTTACTGCTATCATATACTGCCCATCAATGATTAATGAAATTGAAAATCATATTTTGGGGGTTTATGGTCAAATTGCAATTAAAGAAACACATGAAAACACACTTTCTATTTTCAAGCTCCACCAAGAAAAATCGTCTTTGTGATAGTTTATTATACTCCTGCAAATAACAAATGAACATTTCGATGTAAATCAGTCCATCCTCAAGACAAATAGCATCTGCTGCAGAGAAAACCCTCTAGTTTTTTTCAAACACAGCCACACTACATATGTGCTAGATGCATGTGGGCGTACAGACCGACGCTCAGCTCACAATTGCATCTGAAAGCATCAATATCACATTTCCTGTGGCCTTTAGTTCCAAGCAAACGCACAAGGTTTAACCCCTTTTTGCCATCTTTTGAAGCAATTCACTCATAACAGACACGTAAGACCCTGCAACATAATTATTCCTCTCAACGCTGTATGAGCGTGGACTAAATCAGTATAATTGTAGCTATTTCAGACTGTTCACATCCATGCAGTGTTCTGATGAATAACAAAAATTAAGAAAATTATAACTGACAGAACAGATGCCCAAATATTCTACTGACACTGGTGTTAGGAAATACTTTTATGGACTACAATAAGTTGGTGTCAAGTTGGTCACACATGATGATTTCTCTTTAAGTTATATAACCAACTATAACCCCAGCCTGTATTCAGTGATAATGAGACTTAACCTTTATAAGCAAGTCTCATATGATTCTGACTTACAATAGAAAAGAGAAGCAGAACAAATGTAACCGGAACAACCTTCTGAACTGTGATTCTTTGCCTGTTGCAACATATGTGAGTCAGTAGTCTATCAAAAAAAAAAAATGTAAATGAATGAAGCAAAATTACTGACTCAAAAATGATTCTTTAAAAATGGCACAAGCACATTAAAGCTTTGATTTTCCCAATAATTATATTGAAATTGAATTTGTAACTTATTACTTACAAAAGAAGAGGGATTGATAGAAACAAGGTTTATGTTGTAAAGAATCCAGATGATTCTTTATACCCAGACTGTAAATTTACCTTTGTGCAGATAATATTTTGACTAAATTGTGTTTTAAATTATTATCATATTACTCTGTGGCAATAACACCCCCTTGAACTTTCTCCCGTGCGACAGGCGTGTCTCCAGACCCACCCGAGTCTAATTCAGGTTACCTGCGTCTCTTATCTTTGCAGATGACCTTTAAAAGGAGAAGGTAAAAAAAAAGAAAGAAAGAGAATTCATGTGGGAGGCTGTAGATGTGGTTTGTGATATTATGTGCTAGTTTAGAAAGTTATGAGGGGAAAGAAACATAGCATCTGCCCCCACACTGGTCTTGTTTGAGAGGTGTCATTCTTTCAAGGATCGGGGTTTGCACAGAAATGCAGCGCAGCACTTATGCAATGTGTGATGTTTGGTAAATGTCAACGAATATCGAATTGCGAATTCCTGTTACTGAATGTCAGCTGATAAGGAATTAAAGGCTGACTGAGGATATTACACTGTTTTGTAGGAAATTAATATTTATATACAAAATGTAAATGTAAAAAGGTACTTGTCATTTAATTGTGTAGTTCACTGATAGACTCTGAGGGAGAGTTCAAATGTGAAAAATATGTTAAGTAAAGTATTAAAGTTATTGCTAATTTATTATAGTATTATTGTAGAGATGCGATTTGTTTGTGTCTTAGTTCAAATATTATTGACTTAGAAGAAAGTGCATGAACTTGCTCTCTTCAGATGACTTGATATCTTCCTCGTTGGTTCATGCTGCCCCCTGTTGTTCAATCTGTGAAACTGAATATTGACTTGTCTGGAAAGCACAAACAAAACCAACACAAATAATCCTTATTTTTTAAAACTTGAATGCAGTAGGAACTCAACTCATTTAATTTGGTGTTTATTTTTGCATGTTGCATCACATGAGTTCACATAAGTAGCCATTATGATGATAACACGTTTTTTTATATAGCACTTCTCAAAAGAAAGTTACAAAGTGCTTCACAAATAAGCATGTGACAGAAATTGAAGCACGGCCTCCGATTACAATAATAAAAACTATAGGTAAAGCAATTATTTATCCAGCTCACTTGTTTGATTAATCACATGCCAGAGCACTGGTTTGCTCGACATGTGACCGAGAGCCTGTTACTGAAAGTGTGTGTGTGATGAGGCCACAATGAATCAATGGGTGAGCTGATTCATTCAGCACATGGCTGATGTAGCTGATGTACGATCAATGCTAGATGTGACAGCACCACTGATGCAGACAGCTGATTTTTTTAATGCAGGCTATAAACACGACTGACCTTTATAGAAAATAATATGATGTGAAGATTAACAAAAAAGAAAGAAAAAAATAGAATTGTGTGAACCCTCAAAATAAATGAATGAAAACATTCCCATCATGCAGCTGGAGAGAAACAGGGACAAGCTGCAGAAACTTGTGCCCCCCTTTGGAGCCTCTCTGGATGCATGCCTGGTGAGATTAGTCTCCTTTTTTATTGGTTTATACTTTCCAGTGGTGAAGCAGCAACAGTGGATTATCCCCCTGTGAACCCCAGCAGAGGCGTACTGAAATTATGCATGTCTACCTTTAAGTCGTCACTTACAAAGCAAGGACTGAGCAGAAGAATAAGCCCCATAGCATTAATAAGAGAACATGTAGACTTGCTTTATTTCAGATTAATACAAGTGTATCATTTTGCATTACAATGTCTTTGGGCTCAGTCTTTGCTGATGGGGTTTGACCAGAACTCAGAGTCATTTGGACCGTTACTGACAATCACTGCTGTGTCCATGACAGGGCTCTTTCTCGTCCGTCTCTGGTCTATTACAGTCCCTGTAATAGATCTCTACTGTTCTGCAGGCAGTGCTGATTCACTAGACCACTGATCAGCTAATTGATTTAGCAGAACAGGAATACAGTGTACTAAGACTCATAAATAAACACAATGATCAGGTTAGAGAGGGACACTCGTGTCTGGTGATGCCCAAATGGCTGGATTGGCTGTTGAAACATCATATACTAACTCCATTTTAAAGCCAGGGATATTTATCTTTACACATACATTTATTTAACATTGTAAACCTTAATACTCTCACTTGTCAGTTTGTTAGGGACACCCAACTAAAACTAATGCAGTCTGTTGCAGCAGTCCTGCAATAAATCCTACCTTCAGGGAGGTGAGTTTTAATGTTTATTTTGTTTTTAAACTGTTTCGAGGTGCTTTAGAGGTTTGTGCTGCTGTTGTTGTATTATATCAATAGGTTTATATCGATTAAAATAACTCGGGAGGACAAAGTAACAGAGATACTTGTCAGTTTAACACAATATATTTTAACAGCTTCACAAACTAAAGCCTCTCAAATGACCAAATTAAGTAACATCTCTCTAAAAGAGATTCATCAAATTCAGATTTGTGTCTTGCTTTAGTTTTATTCAGGCAAAGTGACAAGTAGGTGTATTATTATTAGTCTAATATGACATAGTATACTTACTCTATTCAAAAACTCTCAAGGAACATAAAACATTACAATTATTAAATATCTTGTTTACAAAAATATGTATAAACTTTATCCTTTTGCAACAATAAATATATGTTTATATATTATTTGTTTAGTTAATAAATTAAATTCCCCTGGCTGTATTATTATGATTATTAGTAATTATATTATACAATATTCTTTACAAATTAAAATTGTACATCATTAGGCAACATAAATATAAGAATATAAATGTTACAGTTTATAAAAATGGTTACAAATAAAATAAAACAAAATGGTTAAAATCACGGGTAAGATTAGAGCCAGTAAGGGAATAAAAAAACATTGTATATAAAAGGTAAAAAAAAAAGGTTTTAGAAATTTGAGGGTAAATTAAGATCCCTTGATAAACCACATTTAAAATATTGATTATGTAAGAGAGAGGACATTGAGCTTATCACACGGATCTCCTCAAGGACATTGCCACAAATGTATAGTTTGTATGTTCTACAATTTATAATATAAATGTTGCGTTTCCTCATACGTCATCACTCCACGCCCGCTCGACGTCATCCACAGTCGCCGAAGAAGCATGGCGACCTAGGTGACAGGCGGCGCAGGATGCTAACGGGTTTACGGTGTTTTCTTTACGTATAGAAAGACTCCCAGTGAATTGAACTGACACCATCTCCACGTGTGAGTCGATTACTCTTATTTGTATGCGCTGACGAAGCGGATATCGAGCCGGTGGAGCACCATGGCGCAGTGTGTGAAGGTCGCCTCCGCGGCTCTCTGCTCGGGCAGGATCTCCTCCCCTCAGCTCCTCGCTGCTCGCTGTCGTGTTGTTTGCTCTGTCGCTCACGCTCGTTTCTGTCGGACAGCATCTTCAGAGGAGGTCGCAGTCATCCGTGTGCCTCGCTCCATGCAGAAGCTCGTCGACAGCGTGAAGCAGACACGAAGCAAGAGCAAGATCAGCACCATCCGGGCAGGCAAGCTCCTGATCCGGAGCAGGAACCCGGACCTGAACCAGTCTGCGGGGTACCAGCTCGGCAAGTTTGAGCAGCCTCGCCTCTGCTCCAAAGGATGGAAACATCCCAAGTCCTTCGGGGACTACTTCACCATCAACAACACAAGGACCGTCGCACCCTGTGTCACCGTCCAGGAGGATGCAGAACAGAAAGAATCGGTGACCTTTAACAACCTCCACATCTGCAGGGAGCTGGTGGAAGCGCTGCACGGTGTCAACATCACCCATCCCACCACCGTGCAGCAGCAGACCATCCCAAAGGTCATGATGGGTCACAATATTCTTTGTGCAGCAGAGACGGGCAGTGGTAAAACTCTGACTTACCTCCTGCCGGCCATTCACAGACTGCAGGCAGAAAGGGAATCACAGACGTACGCTGGGAGCTTGCACAAAATTCACACCCTGGTTCTCGTGCCCTCCAGAGAGCTGGCAGAGCAAGTGGCCGCGGTGTGCCGGACCCTGTGCGCCCCATTCGGCTTGCTGACGAGGACTCTGGGCGGCGGGCGAGGTGTGGGACACATCAAGGTGGTCTTCAAGAACGATCATCCAGATATTCTGGTGGCCACGCCAGGTGCTCTGGTCAAGGCCCTGCGGAGACGCTGCCTGGACTTTGGTGAGCTGAGCTTCTTTGTGGTGGACGAGGCCGACACCATGTTCGACCCCAGCTTTTCTGAGATGCTGGAGAGCATCCTGAGCTACGCGAACATCTCCAGCAGTCCCAAGCAAGCGCGAGGCCCGGGACGCAAAGCCCAGCTGCTGGTGGTGGGGGCCACTTTCCCCGGTGGTGTCGGGGAAGTGCTCAGCCAGGTGACTGACCTCGGCAGCATGGTGGTCATCAAGAGTAAGATGCTACACTTCCTCATGCCGCACGTCAAACAGACCTTCCTGAAGGTGAAGGGTGAGGACAAAATCCTGGAGCTCCACCAAGCCCTGAAACTGCTCCAACAAGACAAAGGAGGGGGTGCTGTTCTGGTGTTCTGCAACAAGTCTGCCACCGTCAACTGGTTGGGCTACTCGCTGGAGGAGATGGGGGTTAAGCATTTACGTCTGCAAGGGGAGATGCCCGCCGCCGTGCGTGCAGGGATCTTCCATTCCTTCCAGAAGGGCGCGGTGGATGTGCTGATTTGCACAGACATTGCCTCTCGCGGCCTGGACACATCGCGTGTGCGCTTGGTTGTCAACTACGACTTCCCCGAATCCCACACTGACTACATCCACAGGGCAGGGAGAGTGGGGAGAGCAGGTGGGGTGGAGGACGGGGAGGTGCTCAGCCTGGTGACCCATCCGTGGGATGTGGAGCTGGTGCAGAAGATCGAGACTGCCGCTCGTAGGAGAACTACTTTACCGGGGATGAATTCAGAAATCAATGAACCAAAAGCCGAAGTAGTAGAGTTACAGGAGTAGAAGACATTTGTAAGAAGGTGCATGAATGGAAAAGCTGCGTGTGAAATGTTGTGGTGTCACGCCTGTTTTGTACAAACTAATGTATGAACATGGTACGATTTTCTGCAGAAAAAGTAAACGAGCACTATTTGCCCAAAGCAGTGTGATGTTCAATACCTTTGAAGTCAAGCCAAGTGTCTAATGTAAATAACTTTGTACAAATGATTTTGCTGAGCAGTTACTTGCTTAGACTTGTAACTTTTCAGCATCTAATGCAGTATGTGTGTTAAAATGTTTTCAATTCAAAGTAAAATCTATTTGCATTTTCTTCTCATCTTGTTTTGTTTGCCTCCACCATTTAATCTATTAATACATCAGCTTTGAGACTAAAGATTTCATGTTTGATATTATTAGATTACATATGTTTGCTATGAAATTCTTCATAAAAAAAACATGATTTTATTTAAGGGAGCATAGTTCTGTGTTTTTAAAGGTGTGTTTATATTATTTCTTCTTTTGGATGCAAACACCTGGTTGGTGTAAAGTTAGTTGGTCAAATGAAAGTGGAAAAAACTTAAATGTAATGTTTTCTCTCCGGACCCACATCCTTGCAGCAAGTTTCTTGGAAATCCGTTTAATAGTTTGACAAACGAACAAACAAACTGGACAGGGGTTACCTCCACCAACTCTTTGGTGGAGGTAATTCATGAATCAGCTACAGTCACTGTCTCCAACAGGTAAATTACGGTGACGCATTCTGTATAACAATATATAAAAACTGGAAAGCACACTGAGTAAGTTTGCCGGCACTGCCTGCTACAACTTTACAACTTGTATGTAACTTGTGTGTCCTACGTTAAGCTGATCTGTGGAAAACTAATTAATGAATAATCTGGAAATCTATTTGAATCACTTTTACCTCAGTGTTATTTTCTTCAGTGATGTGTCTTGTACATGTGTTTGGCCACAAGGTGGTGGCATTGTTCTGATTTCAGCTGTACAGTTGAGCGTTATTTGCTTTATATTTAGTACAATTATCTCAGCACATGGTCACTAATAGATGTCCAATAGTCACCTGCTAGTTTCTGAAAGGTTTAGTGGATCTTTTTGTTCACACTACAGAATGCTTACTGTAACTTCAGCTGTAATCATTCATCTCCACTCAACACACTGAACACAGGGCAACACTTGTCATCTCTGCTGTTGATGTGGTAGGTCTGCTGCACATGAAAAGACTTTGCCCTCCTTCCATGCCTGTGGGTGCTTGTTGAAAGGAAACCGCAAAAGTGTCAACATGACAATCTGCCATCAGTGAAGGAAATCTTTGGGATATTATTTCAAAGGAGAAAATCTTTGCTGTGACTCTGCTGTTGTGGAAACGTGTCTCTCTCTTTTTAACTTGTCAGCGTCTTTGTGAGTTATGGACAGGTGACAAAAATCTTCTGAGCAGACGTTTCTGCCCCGGAAACAGTGCATGCTCTTATTTTGACAAGACTGTTTGTCATGCTGTCATGTAACACGCCTGATGATTTATGCTGAAAGTGCTTGTGGAAGTTTGAGATTATAGAAGCAGACAGACCTGAGTGTGCTGCAGACGCAGGGACAGTGTTAACAGCTCTGACGGTAACAAGGGGGCTTCCAGCAGAATGTCTGGAATTCCGCTGTGATTGTCCTGCTCCTGCTGGGGTCAAAAACTCTAAGGCTTTGCCCCCCGCCCCCGGGTTCACATTTCACCCAACTGTACCCTGACAACAAGGACCCAGTGTCCACTTATAGCATGTGGAGCAACTGTCTCCAATGCCTCAACTTATATTTTGGTCCTGCTTCAACCCAACTGACCCCAGAAAAAATCTAAATAATTAAATACGTTATCAAATGTCTCATTTCGTAAAAGCCTCTGAAGTTGATCTTCAGCCACAGATCTTAGCCTGAAAGGGCCACTCCACCAATTTCACACATGACATCCAGTTTACTCAACACAAGTCCTCCTCAGTCTGTGGATGTTGTTTTATGTTTCTGTGGCTCTGGGGCAGCTTGAGATATAGTAATACATAGTAAGTCTTTACTCTGAATCCCTATATTTAGCATCCATAGGCAGCATATAAACATAATCTAGTTGTAGGCAGATTTAGGTATTATTAACGTATTTGTTAACAACTATAACTCACCCTGTGGATACATAAGTGGAAGTTGGTGTAAACAGATAACGGAAAAAAGTTAAACAGTTGTATTGATATAAAATATGTTTTCACATCAGAGGTTATTATTGCTAACCAATATTGCACATTGATAAATGATTCAAGATGTCCTTACAGCTGCATGCAGCTACAGTATTGCTTGAAATAAGCCATTTCTTAAATGTTGGTATTCTGCATATGAAACAATTCTTATACTGTTACTTTGCTCAGTTGTCCTACCTTCAGTGTGCAGAATGAGGACACAACAACACTGTTTTCACATGTATCTGCTGAGACAAAGGGTTGGTTTCTCTGTGCTCTCCTTACATTTCACAAAAGACATTTTGACTGGGTTGTCAGGTCACAGTTTGGAAACCCACTCGTGGTCCAATGTTCAAATTACAAACATGTGATGTGGAAATGCAAACCTTCCAGTGCAGATAATCAGACACTGCAGTGTGGACTTTTCAGTAGTGGAGGAAAAACCTTGTGTTCAACAGTTAAACTATTGAATCAAACAATATAACATAGATTGTGGACTTCTCAACGATGGAGAAGGAAAGGATGTAATTTTAAGATTTCCCCAGAAGTGGAGAAAACCATATCGGACACAAATTCTAATTAAAGCAGACTACAGTGTTTCTATGTATCTCCTAAAAATTGTCAGGATGAATCTCCTCTGCATCTTTACGGAGGTTCTATGCTACTTGCACAATCCTTTTGTGCACTGGCAGAGTTTCTAAATTTCATCTCAAATGTATAGGCAGGTGTTTGGATGCCTTTCATTCTCTCTTATTCTCTACTTCATTCACTCTCTTCTTTCTTATGCTTTTCTCTATGATTGTCTGTCTGTCTGTTAGTCAGCCGGATAACACAAAAACTACAGGTCAGATTACCACAACATTTAGTGGAAGGATGCTGTTTGGGTCGAGAAAGAATCCATAACATTTTGGTACAGATTCAAGACTTTTTTTATTTAATTTTTCTTAAACATTATGAGATAGATTTTTTCAACATTTTCGTTGATTTCTCAGAGAACAATTCATGGATCTTGATGAAAAAAATCAGACATGTTAAGGGACTGATATTTATGAGCCTGTGCGATTTGGTGCAAATCAATACATATTCTGATCTAGTGAATTTAAATGTGGTATCGTAAGGGGAGTGTTGGACCTTAGTGGAGATATGTCATAGCCATTCTAGTTATTTTATTATATTGCTATGGGACCTTTACTGATCATCCACATTTAACAGGGGTAGCCTCTCTTGCCAATTAACAAAATGAAATATGCTGAGAATGTCTCATGTTAGGTGATTTGTTTGAAGTATAACAAATTCTAATCTATCCATTATTTGTAGTCCCTGTTGACATGGAGACGAGTAAATGGACTACAAAGCATGTGGTCCATTAATAATGACGCATTTCCTCTTTCCCACCGTAGGATTATTCCCCCCTCCTCATTCACACACTCACTCACACACACACACTTACACACACTGTCCGGCCCCTCGGATATTTGCCTGATCGCGGAGGAGGATATTTTCCTGCCGAGCAGCGGCTCTGTGTGTCGGCTCATGTGCATCTTCTCCGGGCGGACCTGCGTGAAATGCTCCAGCACAGGACCTGATCTGAAGGTAGGTGCACAACCCGCTAATCTGTGTATTGTGCTGCACACACACACACACACACACACAGATCTGTGTGTCTGACCTTCCTCTCGCTTTAGAATGAAACTGCACGGTGTGTCTGTGTGTAGGAGAGAGAGGGAGAGACAGAGAGAGATAGCCCTGCGTGCTGCTGGATGGGAGCCGCTCTCTCTCTCTCTCTCTCTCTGCGTCTTCGCTCCTCCGCTCGCCTTCTTCTCTTTGAATGAATCGCTGCCTTAAGTTGTGTTCCGCTCGTTTCAATCAACCAAACTTGTGGAGCCTGTGGTCGTGTGGACTTCCCCGGTGGCGTCGGCTCGGTTCGGGGGTGGACTGTACAGAGCACGGGGCTGCAGCAGCAGGAGCTCACCCGGTGCGTAAAGAGGGTCTTTTTCTCTTAAACAATTCGAACCCGCAGGATCGAGGCAGCGCGTGGAGGCTCGGTGTGGTGGGTGGGTGTGCAGACAGAGTTCACACATGCAGGGCAGTGGGGGGGGCTGCTAACCCAAGTTACACTGCACCGGCCGGAGAGGAGATCACACTCCGCCATGTTAACTTACCATCAAGCTGCCACAGGCGATTGTTTGCAACTTTTCTTTTTTTCTGGCTGATTTTACGCGCAGCCATGTCTGAAAAGCGCACAGGCAAATGTGCAATGCGTGGCCGCTGTGCGCGAGAAGCGGTGTAAATGCCCACATTGCTGCTGCTGCTCCACCACACTGGCAGTCATTACACAGCTTGCAGGGGGGGTGGGGGGGGGGACCTATGTTTGCAGCCGTGGGCGTTTATTCCCAGCGTGTTGTGCATGTGGCTGCCTTTCTGCCACCGTGCTGATCACGAGACAGTGGGACATGATACAGACAATAATGCACGGGTACACTGCGGCACCGGGCTATAGGCTGTACAGCACGTTGTATGAGCTGGGGATGGCTGCCTGGATCGACACCGCTGCCACACCCCTTCACAGAGAGACCGTGGAGGCTGTGGTACTCTGCACAGTTTATACCGATCACATGTCTCCTCTGTTTATTATTGTTCATCAACCGTGTCCTCACATCACTTGATTAATCACGTGCCAAGTTTGTGCACAGGGATGAATACACTCTGTGTGTGTGTGTGTGTGTGTGTGTGCGTGTGCGTGCGTGCGCGCGGATCAGTCAGTAGCCAGTAAATTACAGTGACATTTCAGCACATACCTTATAGAGTGAGAACATTTTTGCAGGTCCTCACATTTTTATGGGGTTTTGGGGTTAAATTTGGGGGTTGATACATTTAAACAGACGCATGTGTTGAGTAGGCACAGGCACAGATTTATATATATATATATATATATATGTGCCCCTCTGTTATGTGAAAAGCCCCTAGGTTAGGGGACAGGATAGGGGGTTAGAATGTGGAAAGAAAAAAAGAGGTAGGTGAATTAGTAGGTTCATATCGGTTAGAGTTAGGTTTGGATTATGGTTAGGCTTTGCATTATGCCAATGAGTGTCCTCAATAAGTTGACCTCTTTAGGGACCTTCTCCAGAGGAAATGGTGTGTGTGTGTGTGTGTGTGTGTGTGTGTGTGTGTGTGTGTGTGTGTGTGTGTGTGTGTGTGTGTGTGTGTGTGTGTGTGTGTGTGTGTGTGTGTGTGTGTGTGTGTGTGTGTGTGTGTGTGTGTGTGTGTGTGTGTGTGTGTGTGTGTGTGTGTGTGAGAGAGTGATATCTGGTTGGGAGGCAGACATGACAGGTCATATGAGATGGGGACACCGGGCAAGAAATGTTTGATATGCAAGGAAGTTTCTTTGGCAGTTTAATGAGCAAAAGTAAAACGGTCTGTATTTATATTGAGCTTTTCTAGTCTCGATGACCACTCAACAGTTTTACATTCATACAGTGCATCTATGTGCAGCACTTTTCTCTATGAGAAGAAGTAAAACGCCCCCGAAGCCCACTCACTCACACACACACACACACACACACACACACACACTTCGCCCTCCAGCTGCCTAGACCTAGGCTTGACAGAAAAAAGACACATGACCTTACAGGCTGCAGGATCCTCTCTGTGTGTGTGTGTGTGTTTGTGTGCGATGCCTCAGGAGCGAGCGCTCTGATTGTTACACATCCCTTTAGGTGTGTCTCACATCACTCCTGTATATTAAGATCCATGTGGCAGACGGTGGCATTTCTTGCCGGGGCGCTCGGCAGTTATTAAATATTTCTTTATCTCTCCCCCACAAAAAATCTATAGTTGGTAAAGGTGTGGAGAAAATTGCAGCAGCGAGGAGAATGTCATCGTTTCTTTAAGTTGCCCTTTGTCGAGATCTGTCCTTTCAAAATGGCAGCTCTTCTTCGTCTAATGAAGCCGCCTCTTGTTCTCCTGTGCTGATCAGTGACACTTCTGCTTCATCTCTGTGAAAATGTCATTTTCTCAGGCCACATAGTTAAAGTGTTGCTATCTGCTCACCGCTCCTGCTGCTTGGTATGCAGCCCTGCCACCGGCGGCGGCACGTCATTTGTTAAACTGACCAAACTCTTATCTGGTGTTTCCCTGACATAAAACTGGCAATCAAATGCTTTTTTTCTCCTCATCATATTAGCGGCTGCACTGACCTTCAGTATGATGATACTTTCATTAGCAGTTTGTGACTAATCTTCTCAAAGCAGAATGATCAACACATTCTCTCTTTTATTTTGCAGCTGCTCAGTTATTTAGCGCTGCAAGGAGAAGCGATGGATTCTACACATGTTGAGACCACATTATTTATACACACATCCCGCAGAGAATAATGAACCTATACTGTGATGGTCATGTTGCTCTGAAAGGCCTGAGGGGACTAACCCTCGATGGTCACGTGCGTCTGGCTCGTAAAGACCTTCATGGCCGATCTCTTCCGGTGGTAGATTCATCACTGATTTATTGATCTGTCTCTTTCACGGCATGGAAATAGGCCTCTGCTGTCACTTGTGAGCACAGAGAGGAAGTAATGAGCAGCCCATAATGACAATTTAATCACCAGAGGTACAATGTTAATGCACTGGACGGATGGAAGGGAGCCAATGGTTTGTTGTCACGTCCAGCTCGGCGGCAGTTATTGCTCTACATACAGTATGTCTATCACATAAAGTGACTCACACGTTACTGTATGTGAAAGACGTAGTCAGATTATTAGCGGAATATCTGTCTGTCAGAATCCCTTCACACTTGTTTTACAGTTGCTCTGAAATAGGAAGAACCTGTTGTTAATGCAGCAACAGCTTGGTGAAGGATCCTGGTCTTCTCTTCATGTTTCTCAGTGCAGCTCCCAGTTGGTCATTCCTTTTTTTTTTTTTTATGGATCTCAGAGTCTGAAACAAGAGTTTGGAAGTTGTTGCTGTGTTGGTAACTAGGCGTCAGTGTTTCGTTGCCAAAACTGGCAAAATACTTGCTGTAGTTTTTGTTTATTGGAGGGATAATGGTCCTATGTGGCTGTGGAGAACAGCTTTACTTGCAAGATTACTTTTCAGGGAAGGTCTCAGCAGACTCGTGACCTCATTAAAGCATCAACAGTTTGTTAATCATGTCACATTGGACCTGATGGAAATTAAGATAAAACTTTAATGATGAAAGCGTGAACAGATTCATCCATGGTTGCCATTATTTGTAGATTTCATATTTGGAAGCTTTCCAGCCCCTTGTTTGTGGGACTTTTTAGGGGACTTAGGGGACTCCTCTGGACTCCCCTTTTTAGGGGACTTAGGGGACTCCTCTGTGATCTCTGACTCCAACCTTATGTTGACACGATGGGTCCTCTGAATAAGCAAACATGTCTTCACATAAATTAAGCTTATGTTTGCCATACAGGGCTTAAGATGTAATTCAGCATTGCTTTTAATTCTAAATGTGATATGTAAGAATTCTTCATTTAAAAAAAACAACTGGACATATGTTATGATATTGTTGACTTGTGTACTGGCATTATCCTAAATGTCTCAGAGAAATCCCCAGTTTGATTCAAGGTAATGGAACGTTTCATACTGGTCGCCCCAATTTCCGCCATATCCGCTCAACACTGCTAGCTAGTTAGCCAGTCGGCTGTTTTTTCCATCCACTGTATGAAGAGACCCCTAGAGGCTGATGTTACATATTGTTCATGCAACACAAACACGCACACACACTTTCCTCAACCTTAGCGATGGAGTGACAAAATTATCCCTCACATAGTGGATTCATCGGAATCAGACGGAATCATTTTATAACGGACGCTTATTTATAGTCCCAAAACTTTTGATGAAAGCAAACCCCATCTTTAATCATGTTTTCTGCAACATGCATTCAGAATATTTACTTTCTGCAAATAACTTTCGTGGTGGTGGAGTCCGTCGTTTCCACCCTCTAATCCTTTGAGTTCATTTCACACTATGGACGCATACACCATTTATCTTTGATCTTTTATTAATGCACACTTGCTTTTGCTATGTTAACCAAAGGTGTTTCTTCAGTTTGTGCATATTAATACCTTCCAGATTGCCGACGCACATTTTGGGACTGTTCTGGAGGTGTCGTGATGTGCTCAGTGCGGAGAGTCCTGCAGTGTGAGGGGGGTGGAGGTATGAATGGAGGTGGAGGAATGTCTGGCCTAGTTCAAGTTAACAATATCACAGAATTTCACACTTTGTTGTGACTAAGCCAAGGCATGTGTACCTTTTAAACATAAGAGTTAAATCTCAAGATTCCTAGCAGGTCTTCCTGTGAGAAACAGAGGGCCCCTGTGCGGGGGTCTTTCTTATGTGTGTGTGTGTGTGTGTGTGTGTGTGTGTGTGTGTGTGTGTGTGCGCAGTCAGTGCTTGCTTGGTTTCAGACGCTATCAGACAGAAAACACATTGAATCACTTTACACTGTTCTTTGTTCTTGCCACAATCTCATTTTAAAAGGGTCTCTCTGTAGTGAGCAACATGTAGTCGGCTCACACAATATTCAAGTGTCACAGTTTTATTAAGCTCAAATTTTAAATGAAGCATGGGCAGCACATTCAGTATGAATATCAAGATATTGATTTTCACGTTTAGAAAAAGATTCTGTCCCTCTGGTCAATCTGCATTGAAGCAAGTGAACAAAGTTGAAGTGGTAATGTTGGACGTGTGTTGTGACGACTGTGATTTGATTGTTGTAGCGGTTGTTAATAAGTTAATGTGAGATATATTGAGTTCAAATAAGGCTGTACATTTCAAGTTATTATTTGATTTTTGATGTAAGTAGAGGAAATAATTCAGAGGCCAGATGTTTTATGTTGCATTAAAATGACTACATTACCAATAATGCACTTTGAGATGACGACAGAAGCGGCAACTTTGTTGCTGTTAGCAAAGTGTAAATCCTACATGTATTCATCATTTTGTATTCCCTGAAGAGAATATCTCTGTTCAGTGGGGACTCATCATTATGAAAGTAGTTGGATTTAGCTACAACAATGTGTGAGTTTTGGATGCTTAGTCATTACTGGGCGGATCTAGCAGAGGCTTCTGTGCAACTCCCTTCTACTTTCTGCGTTTTCCCACCTCCCACTGAGCTCTGGGTTGCCTGCATCCCACTCAGTCCACCATGCAACGTACACAGCATTTAATAAAAGCCAATACACTGGTGGCCTTTAAGTAACTAGTTCTACACTCATAGCTGTTGCTGATGGATTGATTTGAAATACTCTGCCTGGATTGTTGTGATTTAAACTTTTTTTCTGTCTACAATTAAACATGAAGTATGAGCAGCCTGTCTGAGCAAGTGTTTCCCCGCAGCAGCCTTCGCATGTGCTGTGATGTAAGTCAGTGGACCTCAGTCAGGTTTAAAAATCCCAAAAATTATTTCGGTCATGCTGATCAGTCTGGAGCAGCAGTATCCAGTATGGTTGTCATAGTGACAGGGGATGGAAACTCATGCTGCCTACCTCTTAATAGGCGTTTTGAATGTAATTGTTCATTTGAACTGTTATCCCAGGGGAATACACTAAATGCAAAAAATGAAGGTCTTATGGATATTTTTTATGTCCACAGATTATTTATTGATTTAGATCCATTAGTAGTTTTTACATATTATTAATACAGACATGCTTAAACAGGACACTGGGATTGAGATTGCAGTGTGTGTAACAGTATTCATAAGATCGTTAACTTAAGAACATAATTTAGAGTTAAATATGACATTAAATTTTAAAGTTCCCTGTGGTGAAATCAAGTGGAGGGCTCCTGTTAAAGTCTGTCACTTGGTAATGAAAAACCAGCTATTTGTGAATGTTAAGTGGCTTCTTTATTAGCCTCCTGCTCGTCATAGGATATGTTACAGCTTTTTGGCTATAAATAAGCAAACACTAGTTAAAATTGCTGTTCATGATTATATAACTGCCATTACCATTTTTATTCTGGTAATTTAAGTACTTATATCCAGTTCATCGTCACTGACTTTACTCTTATTTTAATGTCGCACTCGTATGTTTTGCGATAATGAAACCGTATTTTCTCGTGGCGCCACTGTAAAAACGTACTGTTATATATTTAAATAGAGAAATCAAACTATCTAACACTGATCACTAGTTGTTTTGGCCAAAGCCACTGTAAATTCAAGGGGATTTGGCCAAAGTGTACCATCATATTCGGCCCCGGGCTGAAAGAGTATCTGCTCCGAAAGACGTTTCAGGTTACAGCTGAGCTCTTCAGCTATTACTGGACTGCATCTCTGGCAGAAATCCCTACTGCCATGGCCGCCACCTCGAGACTCATGCCTCTTAAGTCACCAGGGCAGAAATGTAACCTAATCGGGCGTCTGCTGCTCCCAATTCATAAGCACACTGTCCAGCGTGTAGACCCTCTTGAACCATGTTACTACATGACACCCTGTAATTTTTGCATTTCTCTCAGAACACTTAGCTTATATGTCTTTTGGGCAGTAAAATTAATTTTCCATCTTACCCCCTCTTCCTTGTTCTGGGGGGTTGTTTGATCTTGCCAAAGAAACCAGGAAATGCAGTAAATGCCTAAAGGTTAAAGGAGCATGCCTATTAAATAGAGATTGCTGCTTTGCTTCGCCAGACAGAATTAGAGGGTCTGTAGACAGAAAGTGAAACGCGTAACACACTCTCCTCTACAAGTGGTCGTATGGAAAGTCATTTATTTTGGACTCATTCAATTAACTGCTAAATGCCATGTGTGGTTATTTGTGGAATCTTATCCAAAGTTTGTTTACATGCATATAACTATTGCTCTCACGTGCTACAAAAGAAAACGATCTTAAGATCTCAATGTGTAATATGTGTGCAATTGATCACAATGTGACAGGAGGAAACAAACAGGCATGGGATTTGTTTGAGAAGTGTCAATTGAATCTGCAACTAATGAGTGCACACGGATTCAATGGTTCAGCCAATGAAAACTTTTGCCCTGCCCTTGTCTTTTAAAGATTAGAGCATCTGGGTTTCCTCTGTCACTTTGAAGATCCTTTAGACTATAACAACATCTATTCCTGAAGTCATGAGCAGATGGTGTCCTCGTTACTTAAACATGTTTGTTGTTTGTTGACAAATTTCAACATTTGTATCACTCATCAAAGTATTTTTGTCCCTGTGACGTTGTGGTTTGTGAAAATAATCCCGCATTGGAATTCCCCAGGAAGTGAGTGCGGAGCAGCTCGGAGCTTCGTTGAGCAGGGCTGAGTGAGGGGACGCTCTGAGGAGAGCTGGAAATGTATCCCACCCCTTTGCTCCCCCTCGGCCGTCCGGGACAGCTATTCTTGGTTTTCCCATAAGGATAAATTCTTGCTACAAATGTTCGGCAGCTAACTTGGGGAGTAACCCCCCGGTGTAAAGCCACCCTGCTGGTAGAGGAGCTGAAATTTTCCCAGTGTGGGGTGTGAGGCTGTTGAACAAATTTGGTTGAAGGGTAGAAGTTACATCACATCGTGTAGTCTTGAAGGATGACTTTCCGGAAAGATTTGGCAGTATTTTGTTCTCCCGTTGCCATTATGAAATGTGGGTTGAGTATTTGGCTGGAGGTGTAACGACTCTGAAACTGAGACGGAGACGTCCACGATCTTGTATCATGATACAGGATGACGGAACTGTGATACTTCTGACTGCTGCCACTGCTACATGTGCAGCCTGTTGAGCTCTCATCCATTTAGTAATATTACGAAACTAAAGCTTTATTTCACAATTAATACTGTAACACATGTAAATCCCAAAATGAATATTCTATTTAATGTCAGGCTTTAAATATTACACCTATTTTATTGTCTTCCAACTCCATGTTTCACTAGGCAGTCTGTTCGATTGGATCAAGATTGATTATAACCCTGAGAATTCAGGGAGCAGACTCGGTCGTCTCACAAATCTCCTGTGATACTGTCTGACAATTGTAATTATCCATAACATATATTGTTTGTATTATTTGACACTAGGATATTTACAAATGTTGTCCAAGTAAACCCATGGTGAACGTTCTCATACATGTTGTAGTAAATAAGGCTAACCATATATTAAGTGTTTACATGCCTCTTGTCTTAAATGACACCTTCTGTTTTTGTACTACCAGAACCCCTGTTTATTATTCCTGTTACTCAGATTCTCTTACTGCAAATCAGATTATCATATAATTGAAAATCATCTTTTCTGTTCTCTCTTACTGCTCAGCTATCCGGGGATGTAGACACCCCGAACTTAAATCCCATCAGGGGTTAGACGATTCAATCGGTTCTGTCAGGCAGGCCAGTCAGAAAGCTGAGCGGGGATGGAAAAATGATCTACCTCAATTGCAGCCAGATACCTCGTCTTGATTGAGACACACAGGAATCTATATGAAACCTACAACCTCCTCTCATGATTTAGTGCCCACCCTTACTGTAAAAGATATGTTTTATATAATTGTCCCTCGTCTTCTTAACTCTTGCCCAGCCTCTGTTGCTGTTCCTGCATCTTTTAAACAAGCACTTGTCCAGTCTCTGCTCAAAAATAATAACTTAGGATACAGGATTAGTATCAAGCGTGCAGCACTAAATTTGTTTAAATTCTTGCTCTAAAAAAGGGCATTCTCTGTGGCTTTAGGTCAGTTTTCCTCATCTTCTTATCTCCTACCTATGGGGTCCATCAGGGATCCATCCTGGGACAAGTACTATTCAGCATGTACATGCTACTTTATGGCAATATTATTAGGAAGTATAATATCTTGTTTCATAGATGTTTCTCCTACTAAAATGGAGTGATTCTTACGGCCTGGACGGTTTTGAGGAACTTGCACACAGCCCCTGTGTCTCTTAGATCTGACAACAAGTCTCTCTTGCAACACTGCTAACATCTCCTGGTAGTTGGGAACTTAATTTGTGCAGAAGACCTTCAAACGTACAGGGGATATTCCCCAATCTGCCCTATAGTATAAAAAGTAGGTTCCACGTTCTCAACAAAAACTGAAAGGCAACAGAGCTAGTATTGTTTATCCATAATTGTGAGGGTGGGTTGCCATTAGGAAAAGATGGTGCTCCCTCAATCTCTTTTTTTCAATTCAGGGTAAAGAAAAGTTTTTATTCACTGGTCGTTTAAGTCCTTTAATTCTGTATTTGTGAACAGCTTCAGCTGTGTTCAAATTTGCTGAAACATGACAAAAAATGTGTTTAGTCCGTTTCCTGTGTGACGCTTTGTCTATTTTCAGATGGTTTTGTGTTGGATGTGTCTCACTTTGCTGCCCTCTCAAACACATCCTACCTGACACTGCAAAATTCTGCAGTTGGATGGCACCAGAAATAGAACTGTAAGTGGCCATTAATGTATGACTGTTACACAATCGTACTGTCAGAGCTCCTTGCCCTTGGCCCAAACCTTTCTGTCTGGAACAAACTCGCTCGCACCCCCACCTCTCTGCAGGCCTGTGATATTGCTAGTGGAGGTTGCAGATTGAATAGAGCTATATAAGGGAAACCATTCTTTGTTTATTAGTTAAGGGAGAGTTCATGGGAGTGCTGCCAGGCCTCTCTAGAAATGGGGACAGCAAGAAGAAGACTGAAGACCACTCAAACAGAGTGTACTCTGCTATGTAGAGCTGTAAACACTGCTCCGTTTTTTTTTTTTTTTTATGGCGACGCTATGAGCCGGGCAGCTGGCTTGCATTACATGTGGAAAGCTTAGTGTTAATCAAGTGGTTGAAAATAGCCCTTTATTCGTGTGCCGTGCTATGGGCAGGGCTTGCTAATGCAGCTCGCCACAAGGATACAGTGGTCACATTAGCTGCCTTCCAATGACTTTGTGTGGTGGACGTTGTCAGTCGAGTTATGAGGAGTGGAGGATTGTTGGAGAGCGGCCATCCACCTGCTGCAGATGGCTCTTCTGTGAGCTCAACTCACAGTTTGGTAGGCGTGTCCTGTCTGTCGTATGCTCACGTCCAAACAAGGCCCAATCAAAGGAACATTTTAGTATTATGCGCTGCCCTGACCCAAGATGACATTATAACCTTGTCACACAGTGGTATAGTGTTGAGGGTTGTTGTTGCTGTTTTTTTGCAGTTGCTTCCTATAAATTGTTGTTCACTTCTTAAAGGTGGTATTTGAGTAATTCTTTATCTTGCAGTAAAAATCTTAATCTGTATTTGTAAGCAGTATTCATTTTTAAGTCCCTGGGTCTCCGATGTGAAGATGGTTAAGACATCATATTTCGAAATAGCTCTTTTCTCCATGGGCCTAAATCTGTCTAAGGTCTCAACATTTATATGCAACCATATGTCGCATTATATTTACACATTAACAAGACTCATGTTTATTGGTAGTATCATTATCGTTTGGGTAGTGGAAGCCAGTGGTGGAGGTTGTGCTAAGTCAAGAGTTGCAATGCTCAGATTTTGTTGTCAGCTTTGTATAATCACCATTAGATTGTTCATTGAATGCACTCTACATGAACTGCATGCTGTTGAACAAGGCCTAACCTTCCACTTGCTGATGTAGTTCTTTGTGTAGGATTAAAGACAGGATTTGATGCTTCATAAGTGCCGTATGCTTATTTTCTGAGGCAGATTTCTGCAAACGGTTGCAAATGACTCCTGATCCTAGTTTGAATATGTAAGTCAGTAACTTCTGAGTTGCCAATTTAAAATCAGATTGTTTATATTAATCCTTTTGAGTTTTAAAGTTGGTGTGCACCATGTTTCATACCAGCATGTCTATGGGGAGCTTGTTCTCCAGCTGGCAAAGACACAACTGCCGCATTGTCAGATTCCTCGCTTCAGATGGACTCGGGCGTTTTGTCTTTTGGACTCAGGGTAGAATGCCAGCCTTGTCCTCAGTTGGGTTACTTATCTCCCCTGTGCAGAGAACACCCTTAGGGAAATTACTTGAGGGGGGGCATCCCCACCCACCCACCCCTTTGCCTCCTTGACAACACGATTGAATGATGTCTCTCCTTTGAAGACTGAGTTCCAAGTTTGTTAGTTATAGTGTTAGTCAGACACCCTCTCAATTAGCTACTAGACTATCTGTGTTTTGTAAGGCGGGTAGGCAAACGGCAGGTGGGAAATTTGTTGCTGCCTGGTCTTTGGTGAATGCTCTTGCAGAAACTCTGTGCCTTTTTTCAAATTGGCAACATGCACTGCTTGGAGAGAATGGGGGATTTAAATGCCAGTTACAAGTGGCAAATGGGAAATGGGATTTTTGTTTTTCATCTTTTTTCCTCTGATGCTAAGTGAAGCTTGTTCCTTGATTGGCTTTTTGTTAACTGTGCTGCCAAGCCTTTTACTTTCATGCAGCTGTGGGAACAGGTGAGCGCTCACATGCAACCTGGCATTCCTGTGCTGTTTGGACTGCCACGCATTCCACAACTTTCCTCTACCCCTCAATGCTTTATTAAGATAGGCTGTGTTCAAATAAAGCCCACACATACACTTGTTTTTCTGTTACTTAATGAGAGTGGACGAAGAGGTGCTACTTGGCACGCTGCACTTATGGTCTAGTGTTAATGCGTAAGTGGTAAGGGTGTAAAGATTCTCCAAATCCTCAGGGTTTCCACTCTGCTGACTTGAATGTGCTGGGAGGAGGGGGGAGGTCTCTGAAGGCTAATTAAACTAGTCTAACTTTGACTGCAGCAATGATCACATGTTTGTGATTGGTCCAAAACAGTCAAGTGACACATAAGTGTAAGGTGTAACAAAATATATGGCTTGCCTTGCTTGAATTATTATTATTATTCTTTCATTCTGAATTCACAATGTTGGTCTTGGTGGACATGCACATGTTAAATGAATAGTTTCACATTTTAAGAATTACACCTATAAGCTATTAGTAGTGTAAGCACGGAGCACAGCACTCTAGAAATTGTATTTAGGATGCATTTGGACAATTGGTACCGTAGTAAAGCTACCATTGCATTAAATTTGTATCCCTCGTCTCCTCCCTCCCTCCTGTCCCTGTCTCTGGTGCGGTCATGGTATTCCTGCTGAAAAATAAGCTGTTTTGGAATCAGTCCCAGTCTGCTGACCCAGCAGGAAACAGTAGCACCCCCCCTCAAACAAATATCCTACTCAACTCCCATCCACCAACAGTGTTCCCTCTTTATCTGTCAAATTTTCTGCCACTCAAATCTATCCATCTCTTCATTTCTGTCACCCCTATCTCTATTTCACCACCCCACCCTTTCCCTCCTCAACCCCAGCAGATAGCCAGCGTGTCAACACCTCGGCTGCAACCCAGTCACAGGGATGAGATGACACAGGTTGCCTTGGTCAGGCTGTAAATCAGCAGCCCACATCGGGTAAATGGAGGAAGGGAGGCGTTTTGATGGACAGAATATTCACACTGACTGTCTGTGTGACATTTAGATTTTTTTTTTCTTCCATTACGTTTGTCTTGTTATCTGAAACAATTGACTCCTCGTGCATGATTTGCCATAACTGACAATTGGTCACCTTCAACTGTTTCTGAAAGGACACATCATGAGAAATTGTTGGCCTGAAATAGTTCAAATTGTTTACTACAGCGATTTATGGAGGGAAATTGGTCTGAAAAGGATTTTTCACTTTACTCCTTCACACTATAAATAGAGTAAATGCTGTAACCTGGATTTTGTGCCATCTGTTTATCTCTGTTATACTTACATTAGATTATAAATCTAATCAGATAATGCCTTTGCATTTTGCAGGTTAAAAAAGTTGACACAGAAACATGGCTGATTTCAGGTGGGATTTTCCACAAATAGAAACTGTGTTAGGTCAGATTTGAACCAGAATTATTTTATTCATGTTTTATTCTGGAAAAGAGGTGCCAAGCAGTCCTGCAATGGTGAATATATATTCTCTTAAAGAAATATAAGACTTCTATACAGGGATTTCTTGAATATGAATGTTAAAACATGCATTACACAGCTGAAGCAACAATTCTGCAGACTGTCAGTGGTGCCCAGCGGGTGCTCTGCTGACTCTCATTGTGGAGCTGCTCTTTTACTCTGTTTCTTTAGATGCAAAGTCACTATTTGCTATTCAAATTAGATGGAACCACGGTGCATTTCAAGTCGTCTGTCTGTCTTCACAGGATTGGATACTAAAGGCAAAAAGTCAGTGTTCATGCTTGCACTGTTGTGTGCCTGCCCTTGCCACCAGACTCTGCAAACAATGCAGAGTGTTCAATGTGTATTAGGTGAATTGGGAGTGGCTCCTGTCTGCTCCCAACAATAGAACTGACAAGCAAAGGGGGGCAGGCAGACTTTCACTTTGGAGTCAGCATGGCAAAACTGGGCTTGGAGTCGGTGGATTGTTCATCCACAATAGGCGGCCACAACCCTGTAAAGCAGTGTATCTCCCATGTCATGTTTTTCCTCTCATGTAGTGCCTCTGCCCTGCCACCAGCCTGCTTTTTAATTGGTTCTCCTGCCTGCCGGTTGTCTTAACCTGCCTGGAATTGTTATCACGTCAACTCGCCCTGGAATTGCAGTGAACTTTTCCAAAAGGGCTTTGGGAAAAAAGTGTCACACGGAGAGAGGCACTCATCCATTTAAAAAAAACCTTGAATGCAGCAGCTAATGGAAAAGATAAGGGATTGCAGAGCAGTCCTTATCCTAATAAAAATGTATGTCAATCCATATAGCTGTTGACTAAATTGGGTTTTGAAGGCCGGAGTGGCCGCGGCTACAGTGGCAGACAGTTAAATGTCTCCTCGCAGCTGTTCACCCAATGAGCGGATTAGAGGACTCTCATATCTCCACGGCTGAGATGCAAAAGAAGATTAGGTCAGTAGCTCATGAAGAGGCCCGGTCTGTCCTAATCTGCTGGACTGCCAGACTGAGACGCTGCCTTTTAAACTGGGCTTTGATGATTTATTGTGTCTTGTAAATGATGTACTCACTTCCGAGGCTGCCAGTGCATTTTTTATGGGCCATTTGTTCGGATACTTTGAGGAGTGAGCACATTGGCAGCCCATATGTGTCAAATAGTATATAGGAAAATATTTTTCTCGTTTGTCTGAGGTTTTAATCAAATGGGAACTTATGTGACAATCGCGTTTCTATGGTGCCGTTTCTCTTCATAAAGCAAGAATAGTTCTACTTCCAAAAAACAGCTTTACTTCAATTATGTATCCAGCCCTAATTTCTACACATGCAAAAACTGGAAGAATGCAAATATCTCAGGATGAGAAAGAGGAGCCATTCACATAGAAGATGCAGACGAAGATGTCAACTTGATAAGACAATGAGATTTGAGAGCTTTTGGGCAAACAGCAAGATTCTCAAACAAGTTGCAGGGTATGGTCATTATTTTTAACTATAAATTATTTGTATATGACAGACAAATAATTTATCATCCCTTCCTTTTTTCTTTTATGTTAATTCTATAAGAACTAGACAAACATGTGTAGGATGTTCGGCCTTGGCAGAGTTATGTGCTCTATGTGCCGTTCTCGTTACTATATGCTTTTACATCCACGTAGAGATCTCTGGTCCCATTGGTGTACGGGGCTTCAAGCGTAGTGACCAGGCGGTGTAACCAGAGCTCAGTATCTATCATACTCTACCGGGGAGCGTGACAGTGGGATTTGATTCAAGCTGCTCTGCTATGCCACAACCACTTGGCAGCTGGTATCGCCACGACCAGCAGGACCCGATTGACACATTGGACCAGGTCCCGAGTGTTCAGCTCTGAACCTCAGTTCGCTTGAAACCTCACGCAGGATGGATGATGGAAAATGGGGAAATAAGTGTGTGATATGAAGTGATATTTAAAACTGTAATCTGATGAGTGGGGGTTTTAAAATATAGTTTTTAATGAGGGTTGGTGTTTTTTGCTATTTGAAAATGTGTCCTGAGGTTTTATCCTGAGGAAGAACACGGTGATTCAAATGCCTGTAGTTGCTGATGTGCAAGTTCTCTACCCTCCCTCTTATTAGTTGTTAAATTAAAATCTTATTACAATTTAATAGATTTTATGTTTTATTTTTATTTGTAAGACAATAAAGATAGAAAAGGCTTGAACCTCTTGACGGCAATTCATGTGCAATTGCATGCGGTGGCATTCAGTGTCGTTTAAACCACATTTGCTGTGAAATCTCCTTTCCCAAGATGACGGGTTCCAGTTTCTCCCTTTTTCCATCAAAGCAGCTCTCCTCCCACTCTTGTGATGGTGGTAGACGACATGACCTGCCTTTCGGGTCAGCCGTTTGAGGGGAATTCTGCAGGGCGGCATTACTCCCAGGAGCCAGCTGCTGGTTAATGAGTAACTCGGAGGAAATGGGTGATAATGCACAACAAGTAAATCATTTCAGCTGAAAATTCCGGCCGGTGAAAGTCCCAACTGCCTCCAAATGTTGTTGATGTGTCCTGAGAGAAGTACTTACGCTGTGGAATCTTTGAATAGTTGATGGACTTTATTTAAGATCAGTACATTTCTATTCTCCAAAACTGTAATTTTTCATGAAGGCTTGCTGTTAAAATGTATCATCGGCAAATGTTGAGCAGGAACATGCATTTTAACTCAAAGTTGTTATTGAGGCTGCTCCGTATGTGGAATGTGAGGCTGACTTGCTGTCCTTTTAATTTACTGCTACAGAAGAGAGGAACATTGTAAATATTATTTCCTTGGACGATTAATTCAGTCACTTGAAATGGTATGTAAATGTATAAAGAACGGCTCAGATAATCTTCTGATTCCCAAATTTGTGTTTCCTTTTGCTGAAATGTGTCTTTTAGCCCTGGTGTGTTTAGCCTTGTCTCTAACCTTGTGGTATGAGGAAGTTGCCAAGAAATTAACACTTGCACAAAACGCCTGCACTGTTATTTAATACTATTCCTGGAATAAATTGTGTTTTTCACCTTCATGTGTCTGAGAACCTGAGAATCTCTCTACTGTTACTCTCTACATCATGTCTCACATTCGTCTACAGTGTTCACACACACACACACACACACACACACACACACACACACACACACACACACACACGCACACACCTAAACTCACACAGGGGCCCACTCTCAAGCTAAAAAAAAAACTGTGAACCACATGTAAATCACAAACGTAAGCACATTGTTGCTTGTCTGCCCCATTCCATTCATGGAACTGGGAGTCGGCTCGAACAGGGACGAAGGTCTGTGTAATTGAATTAGTAGCAGTGTAACCCCCCCCCCCCTCTGTGGAAGGCAGGACTAATCATTGAGAATCTCTGCCCTCCCATGAGAGGGTCGAATAGTTGCCTTGTATAGAAGAGAGACGAGAGGGGCTCTGTCTGCTGTGTGTGTGTGTCTGTTTGTGTGCACATCTGTGCCTATTTTTGTGTGTAACCGTGGCTGCGTGGTGTTTGATTTCCAGAGATTGTCCGTACCTTGACCAGATTAAATGGGACGTCCGTCTGGAAACGGGGCTCCTGACCCCTTGACCTTAACTGTGTGTGGTAGTGTGTGTGTGTGTGCACCCGCATGTGACGCAAAGCAACAGCTGTTCTCCAGATGTCCTCAACGCCCCCCCATCCCTCAAAAACTGGGAAAAGAGATTTAATGAAAGGGAATTAGATCATTTTTCTCGATAGGTGAAAGTGAAAATAACCAGCAACTATTTTGGCGATAGATTGATTGATTAATTAATTAATTAATTGTATCATTCAATTGTTCCAGCATCTCAAAATTAATAATATGCTGCTTTTGCTGTATTCTATGTTCAGAAACTTAACATGTCTGTTTGCCAACACACTACCTACACCACCCTGGGCTTTATTTGTTGAGTTGAAAATTTTAAACTTTACTATATTATATGGACCAACTGATTAAAGTGACTAACCCCCAAAATAGTCTCAAGATTAGTCGAAAATTCACATGCAGCCTTAATGTAGCTGCTCTGAGGCTTTCTTTAAAAAGCTTTAATCCTCCACATGATTATTTGTTGATGAATCCCCTGCTGCGTTGTGCATGTGTGAAACGAGAACTCAGAAGGAAAGTCCGGACCCAATTCTGTGGAGATCCTCAGCTGGACATGTCTGAAAACGGCTTAAGGGACCTGGTCCATACTTGGTTTTCTCCTTTTGTCTCAATACTTGAACTTACACACAATACAAAGGGGTGTGATATCATTTAGTTACACAATGAAAATATTTGTGCTTATTCTATTGGAGACACAAAATTAGGAGAAAGCTGCATTGAAGTCATTTTTTATCCACAAACGGTCACATAGGAACAGTTTATTTTTGTGTAAAGTACATAACTCTGCTCCTTGTTATTTACTTCTGAGGATCTCTGTACAATGATCGACCACTGAGTGACGAGTGTGTCGTTTTCTTTAGGGTAGAACTTCTTGATGCAGGATGGGATCACTGCTGCAAGACTCAGTATCATAGAGTCTGTACTGCTGCAGAAAATATATTGCTCACTCTTACACAGAAACACAGTGAGAGCAGATGCTATGTGTTTATAAAGATGGAGGCATTATTGTTATTGGGTGCAGTGCTCTGCTGGCTTCTGGTGAACAAGGGGGTCGTCAAGTTGAAATTGTAGAATCTGCTGCTTCTGTTTGTGACTTTGGTCAAATTCGGGCTGATATGTGGACTGAAATGTTACATTATCTGCCTCAATATTCAACATTTGTATTGTTGTATACTCAAAGGTTTTAAAGATCATTACCTGTATTGACATTTGATTGTTTCGGAGCCAACTCAACTTTAGCACAATAAATATGTTACAGTAGGCAGACATATACTACAGTGGCAATAATTAATATAATTTTAATACAAGTACATATATAGTTATAGAACTATAATTTAAAAAAATAGTAATACAAATGTGAACAGCAATGTGGTTAATAATCTGAAAGTTTGCTTACTTCTATTGTATATATTTTGTTATCCAGGTATTATGCACCTAACTTAGTTCTGGGTCAAGTCAAAAGTCAACATTTTCTCTGGTATTAAACTCTATATGATGAGTGCAATTCTGGACATGTGGCTCGGTGCGTGGGCAGCGGGTAATGAGTCCCCCACCACACAAGAGAACCTCCCCCCTGGCTGCATTAATTACGCAGGGATCCCATGGAGCCATTTAGCTAATTGCATATCTGGGCCTGCTACTTATCCACGAGAGTGGTGGAAGATAACAGACAGTTAGCGAGCTTCGGTCGGTCTGTGCTGCGCGGCTGAGCTGTGATGTTTGTTGTGATTTAGGCCCTTTAATCCTCCCGGTAACTGGAAAGCTGCAACATCATCCGGAGTTTTTTTTTTTTGTATTCCTCAAATATCACCCTGTTTCCATGTGAGGGCAAACATTTTCTGTGGCTTACTGGTTTAAATCATTTCATTTATTGAGGTGAAAGTGTTCGGTTTCATTGATGCAGAGGGAGCAGAGGGTTGCTGCTGATGTTGAGGAGAATGAAATGATCAGATTGTCCTTAATGCTCCAGTTTTAACGCCCCAAGGACGAGCTGGCAGAGACGGTTATCTCTCTGCAGAACGACTGCACAGAGCCAGTTGCCAGACTAATGTGCACTAAAATTAAGTGATGATTTGTCAAGATCCCAAATTTGGATGAATATTCAGTCGAAAAAAAGTTCCATTCATGTGAGGACGGAAACACAATCTAAAGCTTCCTCTGCCTAAGTTCATGTGAGGAAGGATTTCTGCTGATTTACTGATTTGAAAAATTCTATCAATATGCAACTGGTCGGTGGTTTTAAATTGATTAAATTAAATTTATTTTAACAAAGCCAGGCTAGCTATTCCCACCTGCCTCCAGTCTTTATGCTAAGCTAAGATAACTGTCTGGCTATGAAACCCCCCTTTGCCACTGCTATGGGAATGGATGATGTCAGCATTTACTCTCGGGCTCAATGACTCTGTAAAGTCGGGCTTTTATCGGAAATATGACACGCGGTTGAACGCGCTAATTTCTTTTTCCTCTTTATTTTGGAAGTCTCGATTCTCCCACTGCACTTTTGATGACATTATGATGAACATGTAACTTCCGGGCGTTGGCGCGTAAATAGCCACAAACGTTTGTGTACTTCATATTTTATACATCTCAGGAACAACGTGCAGCAGCTATCTTTTTTCATTCCAGATTTCTCTCTCCAGGAAAAAAACCCTCTACGGGCAATGTTAAAGGAATTAATCTTTTTTAGCGGCTTTAGCTGCTTTTGAAATAACCTGCGTGTACCCGCTAATTTTGGTGTATAAGAAGTGTTATAATGTTTTTTGGGGGATTTAAAAATATACATATATTTTTTAAGAGACCAAGTGTTTCATTCTCTAAAGAGTTTCCGGGGGGGAAAGTGGTTGGGAATGAGTAATGCTCTACTCCCAGTGAACAGCTGCCATTGATCTCTGAGGTGGCCTTCAGCAAAAACAACATAGCACCCAGCCCCCGTTCCTTTTAGTGGAGCTGTGGAGTGCAAACAACTGTATGTGCGATAAATCACATTAATACAACGAATTTAAATGTATCCTTTTAGTTGATGGCTTAAATTTCTGTTTATTGGGCCAAACTGCTAACATTCATTTCATCAACACACACTTCCTTCCCTCATGTACCGATGCACATGCCTTCAGTAAAATAATACGAGACGATAAATAAGACACTTTGACCTGTGTGTGATCCAGCTGTGTCTTCGTGGGGCACATTTATTAAAGCTTCATTTTTGGGGCCGGGGCAAGGTGTTTCCCAGGCACCGTATTGTCTGACCTGTCCCCTCTCTCCTCCTCTGCATTGTGTGATTAATGAAACCGCAGGACGGACGAACAATGAAGTCTCCAGTGGCACATTGTGTTTCCAAAGATTGCCAGTGGCGATGTGCCCCCGTTCCCCACCTCTGAACGTGCACCATGAACCTCATGTACTTTATTTCTCTTGCTCTGACAGATTTGACACAAGTTAATCCAACAAAATATGCTGAGATTAATTTAGGTTTTTAGGCACAAAGCTGTGACTCGTGCATCTCGCTCACCCCTAGGTGGTGTTTCCTGAGCTGCGCACGTTGAACTGTGCTCCAAGCAATCGCCCTCAGGCTCAGAGGGAAGAATTACAGGAATGTAAATGTCTTAAATTGTATCAGATAAGGTTTCTCTGTCTTCTAGTGGCTTTTGTGTAATTTGGGTTCTCAGGTTTGTTTACCTGGAGGCAAAAGACTCAGCATCTCCCTACTGTCACATTATCATCAGTTCTTTCAAGGGATTCCTTTGTCGCTGTGTCCCTATTTGATATGTGAGAAATTTTCCCTCTAATGTTCTGAACTGGGTTCGATATGATATGAGCCCCTGTTATTTGTCACATTAATAACCACTTGTCATGACAGAATTTAAACACAGTGGTACACAGTTGACATATAACAATACTTTTTAAACTAACCCTGGATCGCACATCTTGGCATTTTTCCAGTTTGAGCAAAGTGATTGTAAGCATTTTAAAAAGCATTTTTACAAAGTCTGCCTGCAAGTCTTGGGGAGCACTGATGCTCTAAATTGACCTTGTGGATGTGAGAGTGAGATACGCTGCCTCTCTCCCGATGTCAGCAGGGACTGGCTCCAGCTCCCCCTGTGCGACAAAGGATACGCGGTACAGATAATGGACAGATTGAATATAATAATAACATATTCATCAGTGAGTAATCACCTGAAACAATTAGAATCATGTATTCTTACCTTGTGCAAAGCTGCTCAGAATCAAAATCCTCTTCCACAAAATCCAACATGTTTCTAGAGTCGCCCAACAAACCAATCAGTGGCTCTAGAGGGGTCCTTTCCCATCCTAGTTACCTGAGGGGCCACTGCAGGTTCTCCTCTACACCGCTGAAAGGGAGGCGTATTCAGATGGTTGCAGTCTGTATCCTCACCACTAAAAACGACTCAATCCTATATACTGGTCCTTTAACCACACATTTTGCAATTTCAATTGTAAAATACAATGATCAAAATAAAAAGTTTGTGAAAAAATGTAATTTACATACATATATATATTACATGTTGATAATATTAAGTTGCATTAAAACCAGATTTATAACTGTTGTGCAATAACAATGTAATGGCTAGGGATGATGTAACAGCAACAACAACAATGACATTACAATGACAGCATTAATATGCAATCATTTTTCATTAATTAAAACACAGTCGTGTGGCTAACAGCCCAGATGTCAGACTCACATGCGTAGTCATCACTCATACAAGCAACCAGATGTGTGTTACAAAGCCCTTTGTGGCTCCTGAAGGAGCTGCACAAGTCTCAGATGGCTTCAGGCGATTTCAGCATTAGTCGGGGCCGAAGCCTAAACGTTTGACGGGAAAATAACTGATAAGAGACATTTTTCCAGTTATTATCTGTGTTATCTGTTAACACCTCTGCACATGAGTGGATGCACTTTTGCACTAAATGGAATTAAAAACAGAATTACAACCTGCTCGACTACGATTAGTGTCGCTGTGCTCAACCTTATTCCTCTGATCATTGTTCTTTAATGACATAACAGTGAATCAGTGGAGTCTAACATCGTGACCTCCTCAATCTGAAAAGTGAGTCATTGTTAGAATCTGTAGCCTCCAAGTAAGAAACCTAAAACCTTTTCCCGCTCCCGGCCAGTGTCAGTGTGTCGATGACGCTCGAGGGACAGGTTGTGGCTGCTCGCGGCCCCTGGAGCTGCAGCTGAGCTTGGAGGGAGGCATATGAGGAAGCAGGTAATCAGAAGCCGGGTGGAGATCGTTGGGGACGATTTGGGGGGGGCACCGGCCAGTGTTTGCTTTCATCAGAAGGCAGCTGTTTGGATTCGACCCTCTCATGTTACATTGTTTGGAATTCTTTGCTCTCGGGCGGATTAAGATGCTGCAGCCTTTCACTTCGCACCTGGAGAAAAGTATTTAATCCTATCACACCAGGGCTGTGTGCGAATACATCACTTCACCTGTGTGTGGGTATTTGCATTATTGCTCACAGCACATCTTGTTGAGTGTGTTTGTGTGTGTTGATGTACCTGCAGTGCCTGCGGTGTGTTGCTTCTCTCTGATCCAGCTCGAGTCTCACCACACTCGTCCCATATCAGTCTGCTGCCTGTCAGTGGAGCTGCGGTGGCCCGTGTCATTAACTCTGGCTGCGTTCGGCCTAGACAGTCTAATAACCCACACTGTCTGTCGTGAGATATTCTGCTTGTACTGATATCGACTATTCTGCTCCAGAATGTTTGGAAACTTTAGCAAAAATGTCACAGATACCAACCTGACTGCAAACTGAGCTACACTTTACCACACAAAGTGAAGTGCGCTGTTGTGTTACTGTTGTCTTATAGACGAGGCTAATGGTGTCTTCTAGGTTATTAGTATTTTCCCAGAATGATATTTAGGAGACAGTATTTTGAATGCAATTATGAAATCAAAATAGCCACGACTTAATTTACTCTTTACATTTCTCTTCATAACGTAACAGCACATTAGTGGCCCAGCCTAACCATGACGTACATATAAATTAGTTAAGGTTGAGAAGAAGCTGTATTCTTGACAAAGGAATTATGTGTTGGGGAAATAATGCATTACATTATTTATTTTAAGGTTTTTATCCTGTTTACATTATCCATGGAATGTCAGTCTGTACCATGTATAAACTGGACGTAAAGATGGACAAATCGTCTCCATTTCCATAAATGAAGCCAAAATATGGCTTACGACCGCTTCTGTCTTGTGCATTTAGAGACAGAGGCACATGTTCGACCAATCGTGAGTCAGTCTCAGCTGTCACCCTATTTTGTTTTACATGTTTTACAATGACATCCAAATTTAACGTCTACTTTCAATGTTAGTTTAGTTTAGTCCATGTCCCATCTGCTTACATGGAGGAGGTGGGATTTATGACCTTTACTGCAGCCAGCCACCAGGTTGCGATTGAGACACTGTGGCTTAATTTTTGTGGAGCAGTCATATGGTCTATCTTTACACACAGTCTATGGTTTACAAAAGGAAGTCATGTTCAGCCTCCTTTCATCCCCATCAAGAACAAATATGCAGCTTTCAAAAAGCAGCACTTTCGAGATGTGGTGCAAAATGTTCTGACAGAAACTGACAAAAGCTGTCAAAACATGAAGCTCTTGTCCTGTAAAAGTCTGTGATGCACACTGTCCCTTTGATAATGTCACAGTTGTTTAGTACCTTCTCAAGGAGGTGATGTTTTCATCTACAACTGTTTGTTAGTCAGCAGGATTATGCAAAAACTACTGGACGGATTAACACTAAACTCTGTGGAAGGATGAGCTATCAGGCAAAAAAGAACCCATTACATTTTGGTGTGGATGGATCTTGATGGAACAAACCGGCATGTTTAGGGAACCGATATCTATGAGTGTGTGTAATTTGATGCAGCTTGATTGAATTGAAGGCGACTGTTGGGCCTTGGCGGAGGTATGGGCTCCACTGAGTGCCATTCTTCTCCATGTTGCCTTGTAGTTGTCACAACATTGTAGGTCACATCAAGGTGTTCTCTGAGTGCAATAACTTGCAATAAACAGAAAATGTGGTTGTGATTTAATGTCAACTTAAAAAATGCCCTGATATCCTGTATAAGTCAAGTTCAACCACTAGTAACAAGTTAGAAACTGCCCATTATTTATGTACATACCACATCATGTGACATGGAAACAAACTTCAGAGTATACTATGTGTTGAATTATTTAATAATGCAATCATAATACCAAGTTTCACTTTTAAATAATTTATATGTCTGTGTATAAAAACAGTATTTACATATTTAGTGGAGCACTCTTGTGATGTCATGTGAGCTCAGGGCTGTTTTTCCACCTCAAAATATTCCGGGTAAAGAAACTAACTTGACTTCAATATCTTATTTTCTGTATATGAGGAACGTGCTTTTTACAAATTTGCATTCATCCACTTAAGAGGCTGTAATTGTCTCGCCTCTGAAACCAGCCTCTGACTATTTTGCATATCTTAATTCTCTTTAGCCCTGAGTGTATATGTTAACTGCTCACGTGCTTCCACATATGGCAAATATCTAAAAATATACTGCAGAGCGTGTCGGGACATGTCTACACAGCGCAGTGAATCAATCTCTTACTTGTATTTAGTTATTATTACTGTATGTAAACCTATTTATACATATTTGTACATTTATCTTATACATATCCACCATTTGTCTTTTCAGCTGTGAAGATCAGCAGACATAGAAGGCTGCATTTCCCTCTGCAATAAGGTAAGAAGCTAATAATGGAAACATGAACATATCGCCTCTCTTAAATCCTCTGTTAGCACCGGACAGAACGGAGAATGTCTTTGACTGCTGGTTTCACGGCAGGCCTCTCCCCTGGAAATAACTTCATACATGTGTGTGTATACTTTCAATACTAATGTTTTGTACACGGACACTTTAGCACGAAAGAGGAGGAGCTGAAAAGTGTAGAATCATTGCACGTTGAATGTTATGATGCAAAGGATTGTGCCGACTCGGACTCTTGGCCAGTGACATTGTCAGTATTTCTCACCCCAGGCAAATTCACATACATCATGTAAATATTCTTGTTAGCTGGCTGACATTATGCTGCTTGGAGCGTGCTACATTGCATCAGTGGGGGTGTAACGGTCTGCTCTGTCATGTGTGCTACATGTTTGTCTTGGCAAGGCTTGTCATGATAAGGGCCAGTGTGCAGCTGCCAGGGGGGCGGAGTGTCAGAGAATCAAAGCCAGGAAGATTTCTTCATCGTACCTTTCGTCCTCTGCTCCTCTTCATTGCTGCAACAGCATCCCAGTTCCTTCTCGCATTTATGGTTTGATGTTTTTCTTAGTTGTTTTCATCTTTATGGTTCTTTCTCTTTAAAGCAGTGTGTTGGACCTCTGTCATACGTACCTAACCTGTATCACTCATGAAATATAATCTTAGAGCTGTCAAATGGAAACCATCTACCAGTTGTGTGTGTGTGTGTGTGTGTGTGTGTGTGTGTGTGTGTGTGTGTGTGTGTGTGTGTGTGTGTGTGTGTGTGTGTGTGTGTGTGTGTGTGTGTGTGTGTGTGTGTGTGTGTGTGTGTGTGTGTGTGTGTGTGTGTGTGTGTTGAAAGTTTACAATAATGTACGTTTTCAAGCTGAGCCATTGAGTTGTTTTCCCGGCAGCATGTGGTGTCCAGTCACTGTAACCAGGCTCTACTCCACAGATGAGATTATATTTAGTGTGGTTTAGTTTTCCAGAGAGTAAATTGACTCATTTCACTCCACAGCCTGGCTGTTTACCTGAAGGCAGTAATGTCAGTGCGTGCTGGAGGTGGATGAAGACGTCCATCTCTCCTCTCACCAGTCTCCTGTTTAAACGTTCCTCACAGAGAGCGTGTTCCTTTGGATCTGAGCCAGTGCTGATCTCACTCAGGATCGACTCTGGGACTGTATCCAGATTCACTCTCAGATTTGTGATCACTGGAACAGATTGCTGAACATTTACTTCGATACAAGTTGATTTAGAGTTTATTGACACTGACATTTATAATCACATAAAAATCTGACTTTATATGAAGTTAAAGAAATAATATGTAACAGTTGTTCAATAAAATGTCTAAAAATGACTTGACCTCTATTTGGACCTATCCAAAATGTCTTTAACAATGTTCCAACCCAGAGAAATCCCCAATTCTATCCAAGCTAACGTCACGTGTTATTTTGGTTGCCTTTGAACTGTTCTTATTGCCTCCTCTTAATGGATCATGGATACTCATTAGCGTTTGCTGCGTAATGCGAATACAACTTTATTGCATTACCTTATCTGTGAACAGTGCACGCACCTGGGCTGTGTCATGTCGATTTTCATCTGCAATGGTGGTGAAGACAACAACTCCCATGATCCAACACTGCTTCACGGCATCAACTTGTATTGGTTTGAATGAGATACTCCTAGCAACTTAAGTTACACCCTTGAAGCGTACTACACTATACACAAGGAATCATGTGCTTTTGAATGCCAGGTGTATTGTAACTTATCTTATAGAGCATTTGGATCTGTACCACCGCATTATTCAGCAGTCACATCAGACCCTGACTCTCACAGATGTGGACTCATTGAGTCAGCAGTGTAATTATTCATCTGCAGTGATGTGTTGTTTACCTGCAGTTAATAAAGGTCCATTAGAGCCGATGACAACTGGTCATGTTACTCATGCAGCTCTCATGGGGACTGTTCATGGATGTAAAGAGGATGTGGTCCCTCAGTCAGTTGTTCCTGGAACAAGCTTGGCTCACTTGGCTTACTTCATAAACAAGGAGGAGATGTCACACTTGAACAGTTTGTAGTTCTTCTAGAAGGAAGCCAAAACCTCTCTCTTACTATTACAACGTTTTTTATTATTTTATTTTATTGGAAAATCCTCTGAGAGTTTGAAAGAAGGAGCGTTACGGTATATCCAGGAGTCAACCCATGATGTGAAGTGATCTAAGACGTATAAAGGTCCGAATACTCCACAGATCTTCATTTGATTATTGCTTATTAAGAGTATGACCTCATTCAGGTATCAGAAAATGTTTGCTACATGTCAGTGTCTTATTCAGATTATTGTTTTAATCGCATTGATATCAGAATATTGGTGTCCATGTGAACAATGGAGTGACCCTCAGACCTGAGGTGTGACCAATCCTTCAGTCTGTCAACTTGCTGCTCATGGATTTTATTAGAGTTGTGGTCTCAGTGGATCTTACTAAGCTTGGAAAATGACTGGCCCCTGACAACATTTTACCCCCCGACTCCTCCACGCTATGGCTGCATTCCTTCCACCCACACACATTTTGCTGGGAAGCAGTGACTTGGAGTCGCTGCAGCAGCTGACCGGCACAGTCGCAGTGAATCACCTGTTTTTTTTCGGGAAGAGCGGCTGTGCAGGGCCATGTAATCCCAACGTCAGCGCTGCCAAATAAACCTCTGTGTCCAGAAACACGTAGGCCTCTTTGGCATTCAGATCAATGTGGCTACCACGGGTCTCCCCTTTGGATCGTCTTCTCAAATTACTCTTGGGTTCTCTCAGGATTGATTCAAACAGGCCCTTGTATTTTTGCAATGAGTTGGCTGAAATTGTTGGTTGCTTATCAATAAATTTGATAATTTCATACCAATTAATTCAAAGAGGTCTCATGTACTTAATTGCTTTTAGCCCCTTGAATGGTGATCTTCGAGTAGAGACCTCTGAAACGTGATCTGTCATTAGTCGTTTCCTTTTTTTTCTCTGGCCCTGCAGTCGTGCTATCATACTTCATTATGACTACACTCGCAGCAATGCAAATACTCAGCAGCACCGACGCCAACTAATAACACTACCCTCACTATTAAAACTGCCCTAACATGTTCGCCATCGGATACTCACCCAAATAGATTTTTATAGCCAATACTCATACAGTATTTAAATCACAGATTGCCTCAGAAGTCAATGGAATTATCGTTGAAGAAATGGCTCTCACTTTTATCAGAGTTATCCTCTGCCCTTGACTAAACCAGACACCCCCACCAGACACAGTCCACCTAGAATACCTGTTAAAAGCAGACCAAGGCAAAGTGGTTATGTGGACCTTACATGATAGCTTTTATTGATTCCCAATCTTATGATTTGCCCATGAAACTTCAGGGCTCAGGAGTGTTTATGTGACATGGGTATAGATGAGCCCAAAACGTCCTGACCAGAAATAACCTTGTGAGCTGAGCGGCTGAGGGAGATATCTTTCTATCTGCAAGTATTCAGAATTGTTCTCAAGTACAGTAACCATTTTTTTTTCAATCATTCCCTGCAACATATTCCATCAATAACCCACTCTTCACATCCAATCCTAGTAAACGAAATGTCTCTGTTTCCATCCATATTTCAACATGTTAAGTGAGGACACATTCTCTCTGCCTGTCTTTTTAGAATCACATGTGCATTGAAGATTCAGTTGGCACGGTGGTTTGGTTTGGGGACTGATGGATATTACTAGGTGCTCTTAAAATGTGTCCATGAAACAGTGAGCGTAATTTGAGAATACGGTTGTATTCCGGAACCACACGGCAGGTACCTACTGGACCGAATCACAACGCAGGTTTTGGTGCCTCATTCCGGTGCCCGAGCTCTGTACATAAGTTGTCCTGAATACAGGCAACATGAACATCACCACGCATGTCCCAGTGAGAGCCTCTGAACTTTCTGCGGGCTTTCTCTGACCCGCCCCTAGTAAAAACTCAACAGAATGTCCAAAGGAGCCAATGTGAGAAAACTGCAGGAGAGCAAGTGGGCTGATGACGTCTCTAACAAACGACAGATGCAAAAATGACAAAACAAAAACATAACAAACATCTCAGGGTGAAAAAGCGGTGCCACACAGATAAAAGACTAAAAGAAGATATCAAGAGAGTTTTTGGTGATAACAGCAGAGGCCGGTGACGATGTGCTGTAAACCAAAACACGTGATCAGCGAAGCAAAATCAATCCGTTACATCCTGCCTTAGCCTGCTACACCACCCTTGACCTGTACACCACATGGATTTCTGTGATGTTGTGAACGTGCCTGAGTGGAGCATCTCCTGCTGCTGCGTTGAAAGGCAAACTCCGGAGAAAGTCTGGACCCAATTTTGCAGACATCCTCCAGAGGTCATGTCTGGAAATGACTTTAGGAAAGGACCTGGTGACACATTAGAAAACAGGAGGATGCACCGTGTTTGACCGCTTGCGTGACCCTACAGCACATGAGCCGGCAGTGTGGGCATCCCTTGCCCTGGTGGTAAAGAGACAGTTGATGGTGAGTTTGGGGCTGGAGCATTTTGCTGTATTAAGCACTGAAAGGGTTCTGGCATTATTTATGTACCAGCAGTGATTTAGCACCAGTATCGGAAAAAACCCAAAAGATACCCAACTCTAGATGATCAAAACTGTCACGCGAGACTGAATCAAAGCCCATCATAGAGAAAGCATGTTGTCTACACCCTTGTTGTCACGATAAATCAGCAGTGCATTTGTGCTGCTGCAAGCTCGCCCATGTCAGCATCTTGCAGCTCCGCTGTGCTGAAGTGAAACCGACTTGACGCGGATTAATTACTGCAGAAGATGTTAATTTAATAGTGTACAGTACACATTCCACATTATCAGCACTTGTGCAGAACATGTGATTGCAGATCCTTGTATTCGGGAGACGGTAAAGCCACAACAGCACAGAGTAAAGCACTTGATGCATTAAGTGATCCGCTGGCCTCAGGCACAAGGGAAAGTTCAACTCGGCTCAGTGGTTTTGTCATGGTGGTTTCACTATGTTCACTAGTTGTGGATTTGATGGAGGGATGCTGTTGTGCAGCAAAGACCTGAGTGTGGATGACTAAACCTTTCGAGGTATTTTCAGGTTTGCATGAGGAGAGAATGTGTCACTCAGTAGATACTTGTGTTTGAGCATCTCCTAACCCCGCTTCACAGTGAGGGTCGTATGTTCAAACTGAGAAGAAATTCCTGCACCAAAATATAATGACTTTTTCCTGAGCCATACCACATCCATCCATCAAATTCCGTGGTAACACGTCTGGTAGTTTTGGAAACGATGATGAAAACATAACCTCATTGGTCGAGTTAATAACGGTCATTTCACATGAGAGAATGACAAATGAATGAAAGATATCATTACTCCTTCCTTTTCTCGACCACGCAAATTGGGGCCATGTCTTTGCAGATTTAAGTTGGACCAGCGGCTGTTACCTCAGTACATCTTTATCATTCTTTCAGTGTCATGGACAAACTCCTCTTGCAGCGTCTGAGTTTGTGGTTTGTTTTCATCTCTCATCTGTAGAGTGTGGACATAATTCTTGCGTAGGTGGTGGAAGAGGTTAGTTGTTCTTTAACTCAGTTGTTGCGATCATTCCGCTGCACAATATGCAAAGTACAGTTTTCTTGTCTGTGTCAGACTTTTCATACCCGACCCAAGTCCGTGTGACAGATTTAGCTCCTGTTTTAAGTACACGCTCCTCCTTTCATGTTGGCTTGTTTGGAATTACCACATTTTGTTCCACGTTCACTCTCCTCCAAGTTTGTTTGTGTTGCCTTCATGCAAATTTCCTGCCTGCATCCGTGCTGTGGGGAAGAACACAAAGCAGCGTTCAGATGATGAAAAACATTGCTGTAAATGGTGACATAAACGTAGAACATAATGAGAAACAATGGATGTTTTTCTTTGACCAGAGGCAACATATTACATTTAGTTTGGATCGAGAATAATGAACGCTGGTAATCAAATGGACAGCCTCGGGCTTTCAGTTTTCTTCATTAGTACAACAGATGGAGTTGGTGTGATATACTTATTTATCATTGTAGGTTCATCAATACTCATCAATCATCAATACACCAATCCACCTATGGAAGTGTCCTCCAATGTCAGCTTGATTAATGTCTACACTGATTCACTGAGGATCAGCAGCATGAGAAGTCATTTTATAATGGACTGACAGGAGGTGATACACGTGTGCGTCTGTTAAATGTGTCCCCTCTGCTTTCGGGAACTACAAGCCCAACCAAGAGGGTTCATCTAACCTTTACGTTAGAGGGAACGTTCGGTCTCATTGAGCTGTAGAGACTTTACACTTCATCATCAGTCATTGACATTGAACCATTTGACTTGTTTTCTTTGAATTTTTGTGATAAACTCTCAACCAGAAGCGGCTTCAATCCACAAATATGTGAAGCTTTAAGCTGCTAGAGTTTTCTCATTTCCCTGCCTTTTTATAAAGTACATCAGACATTGGTAAGGCCATAGCCAGCCTCTGTAACCATGGCAACCTATATTTGAGCGCATCCTCAAATTGCAACAGATTTGTCAGAGTAATGCGAGGTAAAGGTTGAATCCATATTCTAAATGGAAAACAAAAGTTGTTGTCTAAAAGAGAAAACTGAAATGAGGAATTGAGGGATGGTTGTAATATGGGTGGTGGCTTATAAATGCTTTGTCGCTGCTGTTTACAAGTGGCCATTAAAGTTGATATCTGTATGACGAATTGTGCACAAGGATTTAAGGGTGAGGGTGGTTTGACTTCAGGGTTCATCGCCACAAGAACAATTTCAGCTTTAAGACTTTTGGAAAAGCTGTGGGCCCCATTTTAGTTTGAAAACTCCAGGGTTGTGTTTTAGTCTGCGCCGGCAGAAACGGAGACAATCGGACATGATGATTGGTTCTTATCAGTCACGACTCGACGAACAGCTGTGAATATAAGGGTTTCTAACACTTATTGTCAGATAAAGTTACACCTTGTCATCAGTCCAAGAAAAGACATCCCTGCTCTAACTTTTCATCATAGCTGTTTCCCTTTTTTTTTTTTTACAACTATAGGCAACCATTTGCACAAAGACAATCTGCTTCCTGTTTACATTAATACATCGGCTGAGACGCAGTATTGAAACTAAAATGTGTTTTGTATGGATGTGGCCCCGTATTTCATTTTGTTGGGATTTTTTTCTTCTTTATTCAACAGCGTGGTCTTTGATAGCAGGACTTTGATTTTACATTCAGATTTTGTAATGTTTTCACTCAAAACCCTGCGTTCGCACTTAAATATTTTGTTGCACGGACAATTTTCCTGCGATCCAGACAACGAAACATCTGCTCTTGGATACAGGAGTGCATGACACTGGATAAAGTAACCTCCCATACGGGAATCTCAAAGAAGTAAAGCTAACACACTCACAACAAAGGGCGGGACAGTTTTACTCATCAACAATACACCTGCCATTCTATTGGTTGGGGAATTTTACAGGCCGAGTGCAAGCGCACAGTTTGAGCACAAGCAGAGCAAATCTAAGCACCAACATGGTATATTTCCCAGGTCCATCCCTCTCAGGGTTATCATTCTTGTAAACACTAATCTGAGCTTGAGCAGTTCTCCCAAGTTATGTCTCCTTTTAATTGGCACGTAAAAACACAACAACAAGGCGATAACCATAAATTATCACACTTTCATGTGGCTGTGCATCATATTTAGTTGAATGAGGCATCACCAACAAGCTCTGTGTTTGATAGGAGAGAGTGTTGCTCTGTGTGTCTCATCTTCTCCGTATGAAACCCGACACCTGTGTTGGTGCTGCCGCCAACAGAGATGCATCACCTGCCTGCCTCCTCTGTTAGCCAGGATCTCTTTCTCTCTCTCTCTCTCACACACGCTCACACACTCTCATATATATATGCAAGAACAGACAGGTAGTGAATAGATGTGTAATTTCACACAACCAACCAGGCAGACAATTAACAGGCTTTCATTCTCATGTAGCCTTCTTTTGAATTAGTGGTGTTTGTCTGTGTATGTGCATGCGTATTCTTGCACATGTGTCACATCCATCTTGTGCTAATGTGAAGAGCAATTAAACTCTTTTTCTTCTTTTTTGTAGGTGTAGTTTTATTTCCTGCGATGTGTAAATTGCAGTAACAAAAAACACAGTAATTCATCATCATACACTTGAATATTCTAGTCCCCACTCTGGTTTATGGATTTAAAAAAAGAAAAATCTGACTTGTGGACACATTATTCTCTCCCCTAGTCACACTCACTCCCAACAAGCATTTATCAAGTTTCTTGCAGGTTGAAAAAGGCTGTAAAGGAGGAACTACTCTGTAATGATCAGCATGTTTTCTCTGGTACGAACAGACCAATTCATCATAGGTCATGTGGAACTCAATCATACATTTGAATTAACCCATTTACATGTATTTCCAAATGTACCCCTGTAGTGTCGTCTCTCCGTCAGATCTGAGAGGTTTACACATTCAATCAGCCTGCTTTCATTTACACAGAGAAGTTATTAGAAGGGAAGAAATTAATTGGACATGAGCCTGTGTGAAGTCTGAGCCTCATCATGAGCAGGAGCAGGATGTCGCTGACCGGCTCATATGCACTTAGAGGAGGCATTGATATCACTCAGCTCATCACCCGCTGTTTTCTTGTGGCTCTGCCTGGTGTCACAAGTTCACTCTCATGACACCAGGTCTGGTCTGCTGGATGACGATGGGTTTTGATTTCTACCTGATGAACGGACAAGGGGAGTTTTTAATGTTTAGTTTACAAGGTGTTTGTAGGGATATGAAAGCAGCTGTGGTACAAACTGGTTTATTTACTGCTGAGGTTGTTTCAGAAGAAACGGTTGACACATCTCTGAAGGCAACAAGCTGCTGAATTAATGCTACTTAGAACTAAAAGTCAGCAGATGAACTATACACATCCCTGTGCGAGCCCACTTTGGCCCTGGTGTTGAAACTAGGCTGCCGACATGCTCTGGCCAAATATTGAATATGTTCCCAGTTCCAGAATACCCTCTGGGATTGGCCTGTTCAACTTGTGAACTGTTCTGCTATTAGATTAGAGGACATGTTACTGTAATAGGGCCTGGTCGTTCCCAGAAGGCACTGCTGCGCCTCATTGATCTATTGAACAAAAGCTACATGTTCCAGTGCTCGCTCTCATTTTCCTTTTTATCTGGTGAGCTTTTGTCTGACTCTTAGGCTGGCACTTTTCTCTAAATGAAATCGACTCCTGTGTGTGTACACCGAGGGAAAATGTAACCTGCTTTCCTCTCGTTTTGGCGTTCGCTGCCTCGTTTGCCTTTTGCTGTGATGTCTGTGTTTATGCATCTATGTCAAAGCCTGTGTCTCTGAGTTACTGAATCAAACACTCCAAAGCTTAACACACTAAGTCTCTGTGATAACTGTGCACATCAGACCAAGTTGTATCTACTCATCAAGGCTCTCGGCGGTGGGGAAACAAATAGACGCTCTCAGTTCTGCAGCGTTCATGTTTCTGTGGATGGATCCAGGTGCAGTTTTCCTTCAGTGACTCTGACCTCCACCAATATGACACATCCAGGGCCGCCTCACTTATGCTCCAGGCAACTCTGTTGTGAAAGACGAGTACAAGAACAGTATCAGCTTTTCCAGTGACCTCAACTCCTCAGTGTCTTTGGAAGCTAGTAGATGTACATCTTCGGTGTGTGCTTTTATACTGGGTCAATATGATACAAGGCTAAAAAAGACCTTTGGGGCTCAGCAGCTTCAATACAGCTGACGTTTGTTCAACACTTTTTCTTCAATGTACTTGACACGGTCTGAACTGTGGGGCCATAAGTCCATGTATCCTGTGTAATATTCATATTCATTAGGGAATCCAAAATTTGAAAATTAAAGGACTTGTTATTTTATTTTACAAAAACATTTAATTTACAAAAAACTAAGTCAAAAATGGGAAATGGAAAAACCCACACAAAAAAAGCCACTGACTAAATTTCAAGTTAAATCTTTACATTAAATCAATATGCTAGCAGTTCTGTGAGGTTATACTTGGATATGCTGGTGCTTTCAGCTAAATGCTAATGTGTTTCATGCTACTATATGGTTGTTCACCAATGTAGTTGAACCTATTTGTTTTAGCCTCTTTGCTAAATAGCACTACATACGCTACACAAGTGGAGTGGAGGCAGTGGGAAAAGCTTTTAGTTCGGTTGGTAATTGGTCTTATTCAGAAGGGGATGGGGGGGTTAAAGCTATGACATACTCATCCTCTGGGGATGATAAATAAGTGCATCAGGTTTCAGGGCAATACACCCACAGCTGCTGAAATATTTCAATAGCAACCAAAATGTCAACCAGCTGGTGGTATAACAGTGAAGTTAAAGGGGATCGCCAAAGTTGTCACGATTCATCCTCTGGTAACCATTAACTTGTGTATTCAGTATTGATTGATTATAAATCCAGTAGATATTGAGATATTTCACTGACGACATGGAAACTTTGACCTGCCGGGGGCGCTACAGATAAATTCAGGACAAGTTCGGGACATGGAATATCTATTACATTTGTTGACAGTCCATCGAGATGTTGTCAGGATATTTCACTCAAGGCAAATATCAACCTTGTGCAACTACATAAAAATTTCTGGCAACCATGAATTTATTTACAAAATTAATAATTTACCAAAGGGTAGTCCGCTATGGTTAAGCCCTGATTGAGTTTCTGCTGCTGTTGGTGTGAACCACATGAGAAGTGTTGGCTCGCAGCAGAGTGCTACTGTTGACTACTCTTTGTTATGTGAGCGTGCAGTAGATCAGAGGAGTGTAGGTGTGACTGGTGCAGTTGGGTTTAAAGTCAGGAGGAGGAGGAATGCTTTGTAGCTCGTGTATTACAGTGTGGGAGCGTACAATGTATTAATCATTTACATTTCTTTGCTCTCATTCTCTTTAGTATGTGAGTCCACTGACTTATTTTTCTCTGCTTCAGGGTTTTACATTTGTTTAATTTTCTAATTCTGCTCATAACAACTCCTAATGGATGATGACTGCAAATGGGTGATGCTGTGAAGGGCTAGCTCCTCTCCCTCTTGAGGCAGGAGTGAGCATTGTGGAGCAGAGCTGAAAGGGAGCAATCAGACAGATAAAGCCACGGACTGACAACATCCTGGTGCAGCAGGTGTTTGAATTGTACGCTCACATAAAGCAGTCAGCCAGGTAAATAAAGCATGCAGGCAAACACACGGGGCCTGCATCCAGATGGATTTACCAGCATGGAGGGAGATGAAGACCAGAGTGGTGTAGCAGGTTGCTGCAGAGGAGGACACGCAGCTTTTTCTGATAAATGCTGCTCTTCTTTGTCTCATGGAACTCAAGTTGCAACTGCTATTTACTAGGGTAATACTCCTTGTGCCTCTCTGTCTGGGATTTTATCAACTTGTTAATCAAATCTCAATCTCAATTCAACTAAATAGATTTGAGCTAATAAAATGTCCACTCCAGGATTGGCTAATACTGCCAGTTTTGACCTGTTAACAGGATTAAACAAACCTACAGAAACTACTTTTTATAAAAATGTGCTGGCGGGGTGGGGTATGGGTCAAGGACCAATTCATTACATTTTTGGGCAGATTCAATTATTTTCTTGATTTTCTTATCAAAGTATGCAAATATCTTGATGAAATAAAATAATTAAAAATATATATATATATTGTCGACTGTCGTTTTAAGCTTTTTCACTGTGGCACTCTTTAGGCACCAGAACTATTTTAAAAGAATTGAACCTCTGCAGAGGTATGCGCTGTACCGAATCCCATTCTAGTTTATCTTATTTATTCTTATTTTTTTATGACACATTTTCCTCTTGATTTCCAGCCCCAACAGTGTGGCTTGTAATGTTTTACTTTCGTATGTGTGTGTGTACGTGTGGTCATGTCAAAATGGTCCCAGAGACACTATAGCAGGAACTACTACTGAGGTAGTTTTGAGTACTTTGTCAGGTATTTATTTGCCCGTCTGTCTTTCCGTCTGACACTGGACGTGAACCCTCTCACTCGATTTGATTAGCACTCTGATGAGATGTCTGTCTCATATTAGAAAAGGGGAAATGCATCGTATATGATGCCTTGTTAAGCTTTAATGGAATCTCTATATGTCTTGATGGAGAGATTTACCTAAGAAAAGTTTGAAATGACTAGTTTTATGTTTTTTTGACTGTGTAAATGTGTTGTTTGTCTGCAGTGAAGGAACTTATAATTCACAGACGATTCACGTCTGAGAGGCTAAATGGGGTCTAAGGAAAGATAAATGATCCAGGCTGAGTGGGACACAGCCACTAACAACAAGGTTTTATGTGAGCTCATTGATTTTTTATAGTGAAGGTTGGCCTTCAGTTTACACACCTGCATAATGATGAATTCCTCTGCAAGTTTTAAGCCCCGTTACTAAGAGTAATGGACTGTATGAATATTAAATTATTATTCCGCTGCGTTGTCAGTACAGTTGAGAGAAAGAAGCTAAATGGCTCGTAGGTGGTGCTAAAAGTAAAGTTTGGTCGCCTTTTTTATTGTATTATATTTACCACTGGCTTTTCCCGTCTCTGCTATAACTTCTGGGCAAATGATGTATGGCGATGTGGTAGCCAGTTAGCCAGTTGACTGTTTTTTCTTTCCACAGTTTTTATTTGTTACTTTTATCCAGGATGATTATCCGTTGCCTTTTCCTGCATAACGTGAATAAATCTTCTACGTGACCTCATCTGCGAACATGATATGTGAACACAACTCCCATGATCCAATGCTGCTTCATAACATCATCAAACAAGGTTGCCATTGTTTTGATATAGAGACCCCTAGTGGTTGAAGCTACGTACATCTGTACATGTATCATGATTTCTTTCTTTTGGCTAATTGCATCAATCAAGCACTAAGTGTTTAAAAAAAAGAAAGAAAGACTTAACACCAGGTGGAAAAGAATTGTCTAACCGCTGTTAGTTTGACCTCTAAACCTGCAGCAACTCTAATGGGTGTGGTCAGACATGTGCTCTGCTGCACTTGTCTGTAACCACACCCACACTGATGCATGCGGACATTAGAGCTGCACAGTCGGCTGTACAACCTGTTGATCACATCCTTATAGTTTCCAGTGAGACTCATGGATGTGATGGAGGGACGTGGTTTCACAAAACAAGTCAGAAATTCATTAAACTGGAGTGTCGACCCGCTGGCTTCACATTGCAAACGCAATTACAGTGAAATGAACAGGCACCTCGGGGTGCGCTGGATTTCAGCGATGCTGGTCACATTACACATGGTGAACCGTGATGTAGCATTATGTTAAAATCAATAAAGAGTGATTTCTATGTTTGCAGTTACACAGCCATACTTTAGCTTTCTCCCCAGTTCATGTCCTGCGGTCGAGCTGCGCCTGCCGGTGGTTCCACTGATAAACAATTCATCATATTATAATTAGTTTATCTTGCTCTCTCCTCATTGCTTCCTCTTATCTCTTTACTTCTTCCTGCTGATTGACCATTAATCAGACTTGTAGAGGCCTAGGCGGCAGCCATTACAGTCTAAAAGATGAATATCACATTATTTACAGTGGTTTTGCTCAATTTGTTCATAGAGGTGAACAAACAACAGAGGCTATGGCTGGGAAAACAAAACAAAAAACAAAAATGATTGCAATATAATTTGCATCAATTTTAATGAAACAAAGGTCCATTATATATTGATACAATCGTTATCCATTGTGTAAACACAGTGAAGAGGTAACACATTATTCATCCGCCTTGGATTTGTAAATGACTTGCATTTCTCATGCTGACTAATGAGGATAACAGAATGTTGTCTTTAGTAGACTAATTGCGCTCATCCCTAATTCAAACCTTCAGGTTTATGGCCCCTTGGGGGCAGCAGAAGAAGTAGCGAACACAACATATCATCTCTTTTAAGTTGATATTGTAAACTTACACATCCGCAGTCAACTACAGACTAACATTAATATGGAATTAAAGGTGTGTTTTGGACCGACTGGCTCAATGTCTTTTACCTGTATTTGTGGTCTCTACCAACTCCTGAAAGAAATCTTTATCTGCTGAATGCTGCATGCTGGCTGTGTTCACCAGCAAGTAGGACCATAAAACAGTTCAGTGTTTGTCATTCTCCGTAAAAAAAAACACAACCTTCACTCAGAAGCAAAAATCTTTAAATTTAAGAGATAATAATGTGTCGTGATAATTATCGCTATTGACTGAATTATCATATATCACCCAGCCCTAATCGAGGGTCTGTGATTTAATCAAAACAGGAAAAGGTGGGTGTGGGGGAACCATAACCTGGACTATGAAACCGATGCACATGCTTTGTGGATTCATACAACACAGAATTTGTAGTATTTCAATGTTCATAAACTTGAAAATAACCCTCAAGCCTGTGTCACTACAAAGTCGCTTTTATTGGGGGGTCATGGAAAGTTTTGTCTGTCGTGATTGTTCATTTCGAGACAGAACTTTTCATTCGGACAAATTGAAGCTTCACGCTGCTTGATCACTAGAATAACCGCTCATACTGTAACTGATGTAAGATGGCGCCTGCCCTTAAAGTTGTGTTGGGATCTGACGGTGTGAATTACAGCCAATGGTAAGTGAAGTGTTTTGGCTTTGGTCCAACCCTGCATCAGCAGGAGGTTTGTGGAAGTGCTTCACTGATTGAGACGGAGCAATAACTGAGAAATGTTCAGGCTGCGATGAAGAGAAGTGCACTAATGGAGGCAGTTATTAAACTCAAAATAAGATCAGAGATGTATTTTAATATTCTCCTAAAAAAGATGGTAACGATCTGCTTCACATTCGTCTTTGAAAAGGCTGCCTGACTGATTATTTATGGTTTGTAACGTTGTGTTTGAACAAGCGTGTTTCATAGTAGAGGTGGATGCCAAATTCTCTTGGCAACTTTGTGGAACAATCTTTAACACACCGAGTTTCAGCATGGCGTGCCAGTCAAACACCTTCACTCCTGTATGTGAACACATCTCACATAGGAACCAGATTCTGAATCTCTGAGTCAGGGTCAGAAGCCAGCGGAGCAGATGAGGGGCCGCCTGTGTACTTCAGCCATGGACCGCACTGACCCCTGACCTTTGACCTCCCCCCGGCATAGAGGAGACCTGTGTTTCCATTGGTCCCAGACAGGAGGTGCTCTGTTGGGGAGGTCAGAGCTGTCTTGTCTGAGCTTCTTTTTCCTGTCTTTTAGTCGCTGTGAATCACTGCAGTGTTTTTATTTATTTCTGAACTAGCGATGTTCCTAATGTCTAGTTTCCCTGTTGATTAAAGAGAAACTCAAATGTAGACTGCTTAACTGTAGGAAGTAGGAAAACAATCAGAAGAGAGTTAGCCTGATGTAGGCAGACCAGTTAAAGTGGGATGTGAGGTTGCTTATTGTTGGGGTTTCTAGACACAGAAAATGTGTAAACTAAAATTGTAAACAGTTTAACTGGGATCCGAGTCTACGAGTAAATGATGTACTATTGATTCGCGTAGTTTGGCTGAACGCTCGCAGCGCTCTCACCTTGCAGTTTTAAACCAATGGGTCTGGGCTGAATGATAGTTGCATCACATTTTGCAAGTCGAACTATTATATACCTGTGTTTATTCGGACACAGTCTACATTTATTATTTTAATTTTCTAGATAAAAAATACTGACGAGCTGCACTGGTTTTATTAGATGTCATATCTGTCCCATGTTGCACCGTGCTGGTTTAAAACATCTGCTGCTGTAAGTGTTCGAGCAGCTAAACTGGGTTTTAAAGCTTTTTCACTGAGAAACAGCTGCCAGCTAGAGCCACAAAAGACACCACAGGGGTGAGAGTGAACAAAAACAGTTAATAAAGGTCTGGACAGTTGAACAATGAGCTGAAACTCCCCATAAAGCTGAGGGCAGCAGCAGACTCATCTGATAATTCTCTGTTGCTTCATCACTACTAGTTTAGCTTTTCAAACTGTCACTATTTTTTTAATATCGTCATTTGATTCATTGTTATTGAAGTAATATAGCTGCGTTGATTATAGTTTATTTATGTGTTACATACCCATGAACAGTTGAGGAAGCAGACTCACAGCTCAATAGGTTTTTTCCAGTGTATTGTTAAGGATATAGTTTGATTAAGTTTATATATGGTAAGAGAATGTAAACCGTGCTTTTAGGTCAACGCGCTGAAAATGTGTTGTTGTGTATGTGGGGATTATAATGTACCGATCGCTGAACCGGTCGCTCTGATTGCACAGCATGTGTGCAAAGGCTAATTGTTTCAATACAATTATTTCCACATGAGCTTTCCACATTAATATTTGTTCAGGTTGTTGATGTTTTTGTCATCGGTGAAGTTACAGATTAGAGGTCCGATGTTTAAACAGTGGTTTGTTTTCACTATAGCTTCATGTGACAATAGATGCAGAGCTTTTGCTTTTCTGCTTCCAGTTGCTGTGCATTTTCTTTGAGCTTTATTTTCTATGCTCGAAAGAGACCTTTTTTTGTCCCCAGATGGGCTGTTTAAAAAAGTCTTGTCCGCTCTTTTGTTTTATGAAGCTTTCCTCACGTTCATATTGAAAAACATTGGTAATGACAGGGAACTACATTTTTCTCAAGAGTTGGTGTGCGAGTGTAAATCAAAAGTGTTTTTTGGGATGTGCTTCTTTTGTGATGCTACTGTGAATAATTGTAACATTTAGTTTACTGTTTATTGTCAGTGTCGTCATCTGGCTTATTTAGCAAAGTCGGGTTTCATCCCTGTGGTTACGTTTTGGACCATACTGCACTTGTGCCATTAAATAAACTCAACCTCCTCTGTCTATTTCTGTGCAGGTGTAGCCGCAGCCTCCGCCCACAACACCTGCCAGGATGGTGGTGTTGTCGCTGAAAATCTGCATTCGCCACTGCAATGTTGTGAAAACGATGCAGTTTGAGCCCTGCACAGCCGTCTACGATGCCTGCAGGATCATCAGAGAGAGAGTCCAAGAGGCTCAGACCGGACAGGGTAAGACGGATATAAAAATGGACAAGAAAGACAGGACGGGGTGTAAACTGTAGAAGAAACAGGGAGGCATGATGCTGGAGTTAGAGCCATAGGATTATGGAGATGGAGACGTAACTTCTCCTGGCTGAGACCTGAGCAACAGACCAAAATATGTTGTTTGTCATAGTTCGGTCACGTAGTTAACATTTGGTCATAACAAATCCAGTCGCATGCTGCTTGTTGATACATCCTTTGACAGTTCTGGGATCAACTCTGCTATGGATATTGGCATCTACTCTATTACGGAGTTTTCGAGCAGCTAAAAACTGAGAAGTTTGGAAGAGCTTCTGGAGCGGATATTTTGTCATCTGATCCTCACACATTGAATAACTTTCACCAGCACAGTATCTTAAATGCTGATTTGTCTCCTCTCTGCTCCAGCTTCCGACTACGGCCTGTTTCTGTCTGATGAAGACCCCAGGAAAGGAATCTGGCTGGAGTCTGGAAGGACACTGGACTACTACATGCTCCGCAACGGGGTAAATACATCAACCTGTGTAACCCACATGCTCAAACAGCCTATGAATGACGGTTGCCATGGAGCCATTGTTTACCCAGAGCTGTGGCAGAGGTTAACATGAGCGCCTTGAAGAATAATACAAAAACACACACGCACACACAGTTACCTTGGGAGCTGTGTGAGATCGAAACCCTGGAGAAACATGTGTGAATAACACTGACCTGGACATACAGCACAACAGCACACACTGGAAATCATTGTACTCTCTTGAACACACAGGCACGTAGGCACACTCCCACACACACGCATTATTTACATTTTCTTTAATGTTGAGTTATTTTCCTAATTGTAATGCCTGTGTCCAGACTTTCTAATTACAAACTGCTGATTGAGGTCTAACACTATATAATGATCTGTTCTTATTATTCACAAAGTGTCTATTATGGTGAGGGAAAATTAAATCAAAACAATTTATATCAATTAAATACCACTTTATAAATCCACCAAAGTCAATTAAAACGGAGCGGTTCTGGAAACGGCCGGGAACAAAGATGATGGACAATATCAGGAGGACGAAGCCAGCGAAGCCGAGCGAGGAAATAAAAGTGCATGATAGTTAAAGTAAAGTCCTCCGGTCAGTGGTGGATTCTCGGCCGGCTTGTTTTTTTTAAATCTGATTCCTGCTGCTGAGGGCCGACCCGCTCTGGCTCCCATGTATCTGTATCTCTCCGTCTCACCACAGCTCCGGCTTCGGTTTTGCAGCTCTCAATGGTTTCTCCTCTTTAAAACTCCACCAAAGGCAAACCAGGTAGAAGCCATGACTGTGACCGATCACTCTGAACCAAATCTCTCCAAATCTCTCCCTCATTGTTGTGATTGGACGGCAGCGACGGGCTGTGATAGGCAGCCGTTAAATTGGGTTTTCTGGCCTATATTCTCCCTATTGAGGCACGTAACCTGGATACATTCGACCATTTTCTCAATGGCTGCTCTCAGCTTCTCTCACACTTTTTTGGGACATTTTGTTCCTGCATTCCTTTCTTATTTTTTTTTCTCCCTCACTTCTGTTGTCTTTGTGCAGGATATCCTCGAATATAAGAAGAAGCAGAGGCCCCAGAAAATCAAAATGTTGGACGGGGCCGTTAAAACCATCATGGTGGACGATTCCAAAACAGTGGGAGAGCTGCTTGTGACTATATGCAGCAGAATAGGTACATAGTTTTTCTCCATCTGTGTTTTTTTCACTCTCCAGATTTGTTTTATACAGTTGATTGTATTATTCTAGTATTTCTACTTATTAAAAATCTATAAATAAATAATCAGAGAATGCAAATATATCAAGTTGACAATCCCTTTTTTGTACAGTTTTTTGCAGACTTGCAGATGTGAATGTAAAATGCAGAAACGCCACTAAAATATGATTAAACATGTGCTATCATGATACTGACAGAGGTATTTTTGGATTCCAGGCATCACCAACTACGAGGAATACTCTGTGATCCAGGAGACGGTGGAGGAGAAGAAGGAGGACGGGATGGGCACGCTGAAGAAAGACAGGACACTGCTGCGAGACGAAAGGAAGATGGAGAAGCTGAAAGCCAAACTACACACAGACGACGACTGTACGTGCAGTAGAATTATATTTGACTTGATAGTGTACAAGCAAAGATCTAAACTTGCCACAGCAGGTTTTTGAAATGTTTGTGTCATCATCATTTTACCAGCTACCTGTAATATCTACATTGAGATGTTATGACCTAGGCTGGATTCTTCCTTCTCCAGTTTATCTCACATCCACTGCCACTCTGCATAATCCCATCTTGAATTTAGACCGACTTTAGAATTCTAGAGCAAGACGCATTGTTTCCTTTGCTCGACCAGTTTGACATTTCAATTTATTAGGCAGAAATTACACATAACACTGCATGCTTCAGTGATAATAGAGTACATCTAAAGGCTGCCTCCACTGGGCCTGATAATTGTGATGGAGAGGTTTTGTATCTTAGTGACTTTTGTTTGGACAAACTCAACCAGGTAAAAAGGAGATTTGATCATAGTTGACAAAAAGTCAATGTCTCTTCAGCAGACTTCTCCTGGAAGATTTTAGAGTTTCCCTAAAGAGCAAAACAGGCTTTGGCTTATTCTGTCCAAGAAAGATGTCCAAGGTCCTACATGTCCAAAAAATAACACATACATTTAACATATTCTTATACTTAAGCATTTGTTAAGCCTGTTAAGATCCATATTACCTCATTTTTGTATTGGTTCTCTGCTGTAATTGCTCATATTGGACTATAATACTTACAATAATATGTAGATGTATGATTTTTAAAAGAAATAACTGTTCTACTACTTTTGCTCAACTACTGCTCTGTTTTTGTAAAGCAGCCTTGGCTTCCTTGAAAGGTGCTATGTATACAAGTTAATATAATAATTATTATGATCTGATCCCTGTGATTGTGTGTTGTGTTTACAGTGAACTGGCTGGACCACAGCAGAACATTCAGAGAGCAGGGCGTGGACGAGAACGAGACGCTCTTGCTCAGACGCAAGTTCTTCTACTCGGACCAGAATGTGGACTCCAGGGACCCGGTCCAACTCAACCTGCTTTACGTACAGGTCTGACCCTGTTTTCATGTCTCATGCTACGTCTGTTCGTCTCGAGGCTTCCGATCAATCACTTGAACCAATGACTGTTGAAGCAGGAACATGTCCGTCTAAAGAACAAAAGCACTTGGGTGAAGTTGTTGTGCCTCAAGCCAAATGGACGTTAGCTTCTTACTCCTTCTTCTTTGGTCCTCAAAGTGACATTCAAATACTTATATATCATATTTCAATGACCTTAAAATGGCTTAAATGCTCTTCCTTCCTCATTTTGTGCCTTAGATCTATGAATATACTAATATGTCAAACTCAGAGTGTCTGAATGGTTTTATTTTCAGACTGACATTTGTTTAGTGCAGTGTTAAGCTGGAAATACTCAGCCATGTCTCTCACTGCTTATTTTAATTAAAATATGTCTTATCATATAAAAGGCACAAGAGGGAGAATGAGATGACAGCACACCCTCACTCCAACCATACAAATATACAGAGAAGAGAATGGAACCATAAACCAGGATATACACTGTACCAACTGTTTCTTCCTCGTCACAGAATAGTGACAAGTAGCAACCAAAATGTGCACTGACTGATGACTTTTGGATAAATAAAGAAAGCTGTGACAAACAATGTGCGGTAAATAATAATCCTTATTGGGAATTTAATTACTGATACTGACCTGAAATCCTAATATGTATATATCCTTAATGCCTCTACTATTACCTAATGAAGGGAAGTTTGTCTTGTTCTTCAGGCTCGGGACGACATCCTGAACGGTTCTCACCCTGTATCATTCGAGAAGGCCTGTGAGTTTGGAGGGATTCAGGCTCAGATCCAGTTTGGACCTCACATAGAGCACAAACACAAACCTGGTTTCTTAGAGTAAGTGTCTGCACGGTGATATTCTCCACTGGTAAAATACAGATTACATGTATAAATTATTTGATTGGAATAAAAATGACTTAAAGTTCTTCTTCTTGTCACTATCAGCAGACACATTTGTGTTCATTTTATAAATCCAGGATTGGAAGTTAATAAAATCCATGGGAGTCATTAGTCCTTTTTGTTTTGAGTTTTAAAGCTGTAGCAGTAAAATTCAAAAACTCTTTGATATGAATTTCATCTTCTCCTGTGTTTCTGTTTTTCTCTCCTATAGTCTGAAGGAGTTTCTACCCAAAGAATACATCAAACAGAGAGGATCTGAGAAGACGATATTCCAGGTGTGGTCACAATCCTCTCTTGTTGATTTGTTTTTAACGTCAGCTTATCCCATGACTGTGCACCGGTTGTTCAGATGTGTAATGTTTGTGTAACTTAACTCGCAGGACCACAAAGACTGTGGAGAAATGACAGAGATCGAAGCCAAAGTGAAATATGTGAAACTGGCTCGATCTCTGCGGACGTACGGCGTCTCCTTCTTCCTGGTCAAGGTAAGTTGAAAAATTGCTTTTATGTCTGTGCTTTTACCCCAAAAAGATTTGTTCAATAAAGTTCCACTGCAGCATTATTTTCAAAGAAAAGATCATTCAGCCTCAAAAAGTGAAAAATCTAGCCTGAAGTTTAATTTCTTTCTTTTTAATTTAAAAATGAGAACGCAGGTTTTGGAATTAGTCGAACTGTAGTCGGAGCCTTTTTATCTCTGGAGTGTGAAATCTGTTCTCGTTGGATAAAGAGATTGAAGGCTCGACCCTGCAGGGGAGCAAAGTGTTTGTATCCACCTGAACATTCAAAGCGTCTCATGTCAGGCACACTTTCTATAAGATACATGATAAAATGCCCTTGGTACAAAAAGTTTTATAATGTAGTACCAGGCTGCAAAAGCCATCACAAAACATTAAGTGGATCAACTCTGGGACCTTGGGACTCAGAGTCCCAGAGGTGGATCAGAAAAGATGAAAACAAGTATAATATGTAATGGATAATAAAGCTGCTCTTTTAAGCCTCATTCATTCATTCTGTTAATCTAAAACATATAAAATATTCAATTACCATATTTAAAAAAAAACTTGCAAAGTACGCTGCATGTTTAGCTCCTCGCTCTACAAACATTGGTCTGATGAAATATTGCAGAATGAAAAAATCATGCTTTTTCCTGCCTTTATCATCGTGGGTGACCTTCACCTCCAAGTACTCACTGTTTAAGGTGTCCTTTCAAATGTAATTTACCTTCCTTTTCCTATATACCCTTCTTTTATTGTAAAGTGGGTTACAAATTAATGATACTCTCTTTGATTCCACAAAATACAAGTGTTAAAAAAGAAACGCAAATCTATCATTTTAAATCTAAAATCAAGTCATTAATTTCCCCAAACAAATATCCCTTTACTAGTTCAGTGTCCGTTCTAAACCTGCCTGTTTGGAATGGGTTGTTTTCTTGGCCTTTGTTGATGCTGGTTGCAGTTTTCTTTCTGAACCTTCAACAATGACCTGCTGCCAGTAAAGAGCGACGGCTGGACTCAGTCTGCTGAACCCTGAACTGGAGAATCCGTTGTAGTTGCTGTTGTCGTGAATGCGCTGTTGTCCTGATCGACAACGCCACTTATGCTGATGATTCCCAGCCGCCGCTACTACAGAGCGCTGGGTGCCTGTTTATTAAAATGTTATTAATATTGAACGCACCAAATTCAACACTGCACTTCCCTGGGCCTTTGACAATACACATGCCAAGTGAGAAGCCGATAAGATGAACGGTTCTTGAGATCTGTGTTTCACATACAGACAGAGATTTCTGGAATTATTAGATAAATAAATGTAGAACCATAGAAACAGACACAAGTTTAGAAAGGAAGTGGAGCTGTTATGGATCAGTAAAGTCCATACATTTCCCCCCATGCGTCTCTCCCTCTCTCACCAACACACAGCGGTGGCACCTCATCCACAAGGAATTCGTTTTTGCTCCTGGATGGAAACCAAATGTCGTCCGTGCAGTCGAGCGTGGTGCTCGGATTATTTCAGAACTACTGGAGAGTGAGGGAACCTGGTAGACGTCTCACCGACCAACTCACTTAAACTCTCCCAAATAAGTCTGACTGCCGGCAGACGCCTGCTGATCGGGGAGATTTGCTGATTTCCACTCGTACCTGTGGAGCTGCTGCTATGACAAGAGTGACAGACAAACTCTCTTCTCTTTCGTTCTCCCCTCACATCATCTGTCGCCAGGAGGAAATCCTGCGTGAAGTCACAGGAAGCTTCCCCGTCTGCGTTTAGAAATTGCTTTCCAGTTGTCACCTCTCATTGCTCAGCTCATGCAGAAAATGAGATCACTCCTGGTACTAGCTTGAAAAAATATAAATTTCACACGTGTTGCTGTTATTGACTCTCTCGCCTGACACTTTCCAGGTTTTCATCAGCGGGCGATGAGAGCAAACGTGACGTATATAAAATCTAAACTTTATTAAATCGGAGCTCAGCCTGTCAAGTCTCTTGCACATTCCCCAGTTCTGTTGGTCCACACTGTTCTCCGCCTTTAATTCCTTTTAAAGCCTCAAACACACAAATCGTTCCACTTCTTGCCCTTTGGATCCGTGTTCCCCCTGATCAGTTTGACGTCTTATCTGCTCACCTCTGTCCTTCCCGTCATCCTCAGGCGTGAGCCAGTGGAGCGGAAACATCTTAAAAATAACCCTGAAAAAAAAAAAATAGGAATTCAACCTATAGTCCTAACCCGTACAACCCCTGGAGGCCCCGGAGAGTTTACTGGCCCTCCAGGACTTTTTACACGACTCACCTCTTTGCCCTCACGTCACAGCCCATCACATTCTGTCCATCTGCTCCCCAACTGTAGAAACGTTTGCTGCGGCCGTGCAGGGAAAAAAGGGGGGTGAAGAAAACGGCCTGTGTGTCAGAGAGCAGCTGGAGGATGGAGGGGTTTAGTGAGTGCAGGGGGAGGATGAGAGATGTTGACAGGCAGATAAAGATGTGATTAAGACGTCACATTTTAATTACTCACTGAGATTTTTTTTTTTGTACTGGTTCAAACAATGAATATCCGTCCTGGCAGATCAGCGTTGAATTTGTATTTCTTGAACTTTAGGTGATCTTTAAGTGATTCCAGTAAAACCCTCAGCAGGCTGACAAATGAATTTGAACAGAGTTGTTGCCTCAAGGCAGTGAAAGTGACATTTAACGTGGTTTGCTTGGGTCGTTTTTGCTCGATCATCTGTTTAAATTCAATCATTCTACCTTTTTTTATACAATATGGTCTAAGGAGGATAATTGTTTTTGCAGTGTCATGTTCTGTGTATATTAGAAAAGGAAAGGAAAGTAGGAACATTATATGTCGCCCATGGTCATCAAATCAAGACAAGATGAGACAAATATAAAGGTCTTTGTGATTAGCAGCCAATAACTGAGACTAATGAAAAGCTTAATACCTGTATTTGTCATTGAATAATAAACCACTGAATTTTTTGGGTTAGAAGGATAATTTCCTTTAGAGAATATTTTATAATTGAAATATTATAATATTCTATATTATTTATTATAATGTTTTAATTATTTGTTGTGCGGAGAGAGAATGGGGGAAGACAAAGGGCCGGGTCAGAACCGAACCGGCAGCTGCTGCAGGACGACTCAAGCCTCTGCTTTTACTTACATTTTAACCAATATCTATATTTGCCTTTGATATTTATTCATAAAACTAAAAATGAACTTGTATTTTAGATGTTTTTCATTTAACTTGAATAAAATGAAATAAATAATATCTGCTGCAAATAAAACAAAAAATCTCAAATTCCAAAATGTGTGACTGGGGGAAAGCTTTTTACTTTTGTGGTTCTTCTTCAGGCCAGTGCACAGAAAAAACTAAAAGTTGGCTGTGCAGTCTCCGCTGGTCAAAGCAGAAGGTTATGTGAAGGGTTATTGTGAGTCAAGTAGTAGTAATGGTCGTGGTTGAGTAGTCTGCAAGGTAGTAGTACATCAAGCAAAATGAATATAAGTCAATGTAAGTCAAACATTGTGTCTGTGTGTTTTGCAGGAAAAGATGAAGAGTAAGAACAAGCTGGTGCCGCGGCTCCTGGGCATCACCAAAGAGTCGGTGATGAGAGTGGAAGAGAAAACCAAAGACGTGGTTCAGGAGTGGCCACTCACCACGGTGAAGAGGTGGGCGGCGTCGCCCAAGAGCTTCACCCTGGTACGACACACACACACACAAGCTCGACAATCACAGAACACACACTGGAAACACTGGTTCTGAATATGTGTCTCCACTCAGCCCACACAGGGATAATATCAATTAATATGTTGTAAATTAGTTTGACTTGCTCGTACCAACAGTTCCTTCAGTGTTTAAACAATCAGAAAGCACTGTGGTCTTTCCCTTGTGCTCTTCACTTCCTCAAGTAAAGAGTCTTTTGTCTTCCCCGTCAATAAACCACCTTTGTTTCAGCTGCCAGCCGATAAAAAAAATGGATTTAATCTTGCTGATCTGGTCGACTCACCATCTCTATTAAATTAACATGGCCTCTGCGTCTCACTGTTAATTTAGCAGAGTGTGTTCCAGAATGTGAAGTTTGATTTCGCACTGTGGAGCAGTTCTTGATTTACCCGGGGAAGGTGACAGAGGATGATAGAGGAGGATAGAGGGATCGCCATAACTTATTCTTTTATACAGGATGTACTGTACATGTATATAACTGGAAAACATCTCAGAGTTATGAGAGAACACGATCCATTTCTGAGATGTTTCTTGTTAATCTGAGCGACTGTGTGTTGCAGCAGTTTGTCACCCAACATAATATGCAGTACTCATCTGAAACTAGGACCCAGGGATCCACATTAATCCTCATAGTAAATAATCCTCAGCCAGTGCAGAGGATACTTTTCTTACAGTCCTGTATGCATATTAAGGATGGGTCTCTCTCTCTCTCTGTCTGTGTGTGTGTGTGTCTGTGTGTGTAGGACTTCGGGGAGTACCAGGAGAGCTACTATTCGGTGCAGACCACTGAAGGGGAGCAGATCTCGCAACTCATCGCCGGCTACATCGATATCATCCTGAAAAAGGTGAGACATTTATCTCCGGGGACACCGATGAATTGTAATGAACCGCTCTCCTCCTGTGGCAGATAGAGTCTCAGATCTGTCCGTGTGTGATGTGCTCCGGCTAAAAGGAGGTGCTGATGTGTCCTGTAAGAAATAATCATGCGATGCAGAGCAATCAGCTGACCTTTCAATATGAAAGCAATTATAATTAAGTATCAGAAGCATTAGCACTTGTTAAATAATGAGTTGAAGTGACCTAGGATCATGAGTTGAATCAGTGGAAGCCTATTAGTGTTCACTGCTTCACTGGATGCATTATATATCCTGTGCTATTTCCTTAGTTAAAAAAATGATTAAAACCTCAAGTCTTTATTATCTACTTTGTATTCAGTAAAACATGTTCACTACCCACAATCCTCAGGTGTAATAGTGACGTCTCTGATTGGTGGACCACACTGTTACCATGGAAATCTTTACCACAATTGCGGAAATTCATGTCTGCCAGGAATGGATGGTCCAGTGTTACATTGCGGTGACCAAAGACCCTGAGTTCCCTCTCTAACATGTTTTGTTAAGATGACAAATAAGTCCACAGGCGTTAAAATCAGTCAGGTCATGTATTCGATCGTGGAATAGTGAGGACCAGCACAATGGTTTATGGGATGTGTAGTTCCTTCACTTTTAAAATACTTATGTACACAGTCTTGTACCTTTACCTTTTTTTTTAATCAGATTTCAATATTCTCCATACTTTGAGTCTAATGTTTTATGCTCCTGATTCATCTCGTATAGCTGGTTGTTCTGGCTCCTTCTGAATCAAACACTGTTTTTTCTCTTTTTCCTGCAGAAGCAAAGCAAGGACCGTTTTGGATTGGAAGGCGACGAGGAGTCGACCATGTTGGAGGAATCTGTATCACCGAAAAAGTAAGTATTGGTATTATTTTGTTGTCGTCCTTCTGTTGGCCAGTGGTGGAGTAAATCCTCAAACATACTCAATCAAAAGTACAAATAAAAAGACAAGAATGTACTCAAGTAAAAATAAAAGTACCAAATTATTTTGTACTTGAGTGAAAGTAAGTAAGTACTTGCTTTTAAATATACTTAAAATATTATGAGTAAAAGTATTTTCTGATTGTAGCCTATTGCCTAATATAACTAGATCATTATGGCTGAGCCTCTTTTGAATCTTTTGAGGGAGGCGGGGTTTATTGTCACCTGTCAGCTCTGATTGGATTGATGTGAAAAACTATGTGAACATGTAAGGCGATGCATTGTAAAAATAGAGTGCAGTAGAAAGTAGAGATATTTGCTGATATATGTAGTGGAGTAAAAGTGAAATGTACCTAAAAATAAATCTACTGAAGTAAAGTACAGATATATAAAAAAGGTACTTAAGTACAGTAATGAAGTAAATGTACTTTGTCACATCCCACCACTGCTATTGGCGACTTTGAAAACATAAAAATAGGAAAAACATACAAGCCTCTGCAGAGCTTTCCTTATGTAACTATGGAAATAAAGCCCCTAGACGTCCAACATGTGGCTCTATAGATTAATCCCATATGTGGTGCTTCACTCTGCTATAATCCAGATAAAACTGCAGTGATGTTGATGCTTCTTCCATGAGCAGCAGCAGCAGCAGCAGCAGCAGCATATAAACTTATTGCAAACACAATATCACACTGGCTCCTGTTTCAATTTCCTTCTCACTGCTGCCCCTGGACGACAGCTCTCACATCCATCTTCCAGGACCTCATTTCATCACACGAGCACTTCCTTAGCCGGACTTTATCCTGAGAGATAATCGCTATGTGAGGGAAATTTCACCGCACTGGACTCACGAAAGCCTCTATCAGAACATTTCCTGTGCATTAGCTCATTTATCCACCGTGGACTCTGTGCAACCGAAGCTCCTTTTTTCCATTCTAGCCTCGATTGATATTTCTATCCTGTGTTGAACTGAGAGAATATTTGCTGAAATTGTTATTGTGTATATATTTTAGCTTTTTGCTCTTATCTGGGTGTTGTGCACAGGGCTGAAGGCAAACGTCTTTAAGCCTGCAAACACATAGCGAGCCAAAGTGTGGAAGGCCTTATCTGAGGGAAAAACACAGCAAAGCTTTGTCTTGCAGGAGTACTGTGTGTGTGTGTGTGTGTGTGTGTGTGTGTGTCACTTTCACAAATTCATACAACCACAATGCCTAGTGTTAAATATCTCCTGTAAACACACACACGGGTACAGACGACAACTACAAACATTCTCTTTTTTCTCACTGATGTTTTCCCTCTGTATGTTCTTGGCCTTACTATAGATGTGCACAATACAGCTGTTTGTTGCACAAATGCAAAAAAGGCCATTTGACTGATGTGTGTATTGTTCATGCCTGTATGTTGAAGTAGGCGTTTTGTCTATTGAAATGTTTTTGTCAGAACTTGTCACAACTACTGTTTACACCATACCAGTGGCGGATCATTTAAGATCATTTATTATATATATATATATAAATAAAAGACTGAAAGGGCAGGGGCACACAATCGAATTTCAGCTGGGGCCAGTGCCTCCCTGTTCCCACCCCTGCATCTGCCCCTGCACCCTACTGGTTTGACTTTCCCTAAACGTCCATATAGATACAGTGTTAACCGCATGTCTGTCTGCGTACCTGCAGGTCCACCATCCTTCAGCAGCAGTTCAACCGCGTGGGCCGGGTGGAGCACGGCTCTGTGGCGCTCCCAGGGGTGATCCGCTCCGGCTCCATCGGCACAGAGTCGCTCAGCATGGGCACCATGCCTTCTGCTCAGCAGCAGATCACCATGGGTCAGATGCACCGTGGGCACATGCCACCACTGGTAAGGCAGGACAGCAGAAAAGCTCTTGTCTGTTTTATTCATCTGCTTTAGTGAGGGTCATCCTCATCATCTTCTGTTTGTTAAGTTTCTTAAAAGATCACTGAAGTCTACATTCAGTTTATTTTCCTGTCTGTGTGTAGAGCTCAGCACAGCAGGCTCTGATGGGAACCATCAACACCAGTATGCAAGCAGTGCAGAAAGCCCAGATCGACCTGGGAGAGGTCGACAACCTGCCACCACTGGGACAGGACATGGTACTACACACTGCACATGTTCACCCAATATAAACCATCACACGTGTACTGCATGTACCTGTTGTGTTAAAATATCATTGTAAACTCATGCGACTATTCCTGATAACAGCCATCAAAATTTAGTGATAGCCATGATTTAAATGCATTCATGTGGTCATTTGGGTTGTGTAACTTCTTAGGCATCAAAGATGTGGATCCAGAACAAGATGGATGAATCAAAACACGAGATCCACTCGCAGGTGGACGCCATCACTGCAGGAACGGCGTCTGTGGTCAACCTCACGGCTGGTCAGTGGTTTTGGCATGAATCAGCAAGGATTTGATTTATTTCAAAATATAACAATTTATCTCATTATACATTGTTGCCTGTGGGTAAATATTAAAAATACATAAAAAAAAGTATTTTAGTAATCCTTAATGAAGTGTTAAGTGTTTGTGCCCACAGTTTTATGAGTTAATTTTAGGGGGAGAATTTTTGTGCAGAGGTAAAATGATATGGCCAATTAGTGACTTTAAAGCTGAACCCGTTCCACCAGTCTGCTTCTTATCAACTTCACTGTAGAACCTGGAATGCATGTTGTCCAATAGTTTCCTCATATCCTGCAGCAGTTCAGCAAATATGAGCTGGTGTAGTTGTTTGTTCACTGGTTGCCAACAGGGTTCCACAGGGTCTGCAAAAAGTAAAAGAATTCAATAGTCTGAGGCCTTAAAATGTCTTGTATATGTTGAAATACTGTATGTTCTGACAGCGTGCATTGTTTGTGGTGTGTCTGTGTGCTGTAGTTCTTTCTCAACTAGGGTTAGGGTTTGGGTCTCTGCGTGTAGTTTACAGAATGCAGAGACTTTATCTGTAATTATGGGGAAGTCTAAGGAATTCTGGGACACTGATATTCTTTCATCTCTTCGCACTTGACATGGACAATCAATAATAATAATAATAATATATTTATTTTCAACAGCCATCAGTGCTTGAGACTGATAACACTTTGACCCTGATTTAATTTCCTGTTGTACTCTCCAATGCTTTAATGAACTTGTGTGTTTAAGCAGTTTCGAAGTTTCGAATCTTGGTTAAATGACTAGTGTAGGGTTTAGGGTTACATTAGTGTTTTCATTAGTCAGCAAATGAAATGAAGAGACATTGGAGAGCAGTTTGTTTGGGTTTGAATTAGCTTTGTTTCAGTCACTTCTCTAAGACTCTTCCCCTGATGGCCTCTCTTATTCTCCCCGTATACTCAGGCGATCCCACTGACACAGACTACACGGCGGTGGGCTGCGCCATCACCACCATCTCCTCCAACCTGACTGAAATGTCAAAGGGTGTGAAGCTGCTGGCTGCGCTGATGGAGGATGACGTGGGCGGAGGAAACAACCTGATGAAGGCCGCCAGGACGCTGGCGGGGGCCGTGTCTGACTTGCTGAAGGCTGTGGAGCCGGCCTCTGGAGAGGTGAGTGAAGGAACCTGAAACCCTGAGATAGTGAGAAAAAGCCTCATGTCAAAAAATGTCAAATTCAACTCTTTGTTGAACTGTTTGTCTTTCTTTGCACAGATCATGTCAGTATTTTATCTATTTGTTTCACAGTATCTTTGTGCTCTTGAAAATGACAGATTGACTTTCCTTTTTTTTTTGTGGTCCTTTCATTTAATTTAATTTCCTTCATCGTCTTTTCTTTTTTTGTCTTTCCTTTCCATTCCTTTAATTTCCTTTCCTTTGCTTTCCCTTTCCTTCTCCTTTCCCGTCCTTTCCGTCTCTACTGCATGTAATCTGTCATATTTAAGTTCAACATGTCAGATACAGTATGAAGGATATAAAGTGAGATTTTGGTATAAAAACTTGAAATGTGGAAACAGAGACAGTAATTGTAACTCTAGTCTGACCCTGGATTTCAGGTGCAGCAAAGCAAAACTTTTCACCATTTGTGTAACGTGAAATGCCAGATTGTGGTTGTACTTGGTCGTCCACACGGTGTTCTGTTCAATCCAAACTGACAGCCTAAATAGTTAATTAAAATTTCCACATAGCAGCTCTACCCTGAGACAAGGCCTCGTCTCTTAATAACAATGCATCTCTCCTGTTCCTCCAAATTACACCTAATTATATCAACGTGCTCTGCTGCCGGCCGGCCTCTGCTAACTGGATTGTTCTGCTCCCGCTGAATTAAGACCTCAGGCTGAGGCTGAGGCTGATTGACAGACTCCATCTGTCTTTATTGAGACGCAGCTACTGTCGCTTTGATGTACTGCAAAGGACACTTTGTGAATCATTCATTCATGCGACGATGTAGTGTGCAGATGTGAAGTTTACAGTGCTGTGGTGGTAACCTGCATAATGCACAGGTTTATCTCTCTTTTGGACAATTTATGCACAGTGAATTATACTTATACTATATATTGCCTTGTGAACGCGATATCTCAGAAACACCTTCAGGGAATCTGTTCAAATTTGGTACAAACATTTACTTCTTCTCACAGAGGAACTCATTAAAATCTGGTAGTTTAAGGTCAAATATCAAGGTCACTGTGACCTCATTAAACCCTTTTTCTGCCTTGTGAACGCAATATCGATTTTGACCAGATTCAAAGATACATTATTTATATATTAGTGGTCAAAGTCAAAGGTCATAGTGACCTCATGAATTTAGAAAAAAAAATGTATGGCGGCTGAAACTGCACTAGTTGGCGGAGGCAAATAACCGCAGGCTGGTAATTCTGGATTTTAAGTGTCCTGTATCTTGGTGTTGCCATTTGATTAACTGTTTTATTTTGAAATGACAAATAAGTCAAGCAATGTACACTATGATTTCTATTATATCACTATTTGAACTACATACTGACTGATTCAGGCTGTTTTAGTACGGCCATAAGAGCTCACAAACACAGGTCCTTCATCACAGCACAGCAGTGTTGTCTCAGGATACAGGATGAGGCAGTTTCCAAGCAGATGACATTGTGATGGTTTTTCTGTGTGTGTGTTTGTGCGTGCGTGAACAGCCCAGACAGACCGTGCTGACAGCAGCAGGCAGCATCGGCCAGGCCAGTGGAGACCTCCTGCGCCAGATTGGAGAGAGCGAGACAGACGAGAGGTTCCAGGTAACGTCGCCCTCAGCCCGTTTATCATTATCACTGCATTCACAGGAAGCATGGTGCTCAGGAGCTGCCACTCTGTTAATCAAGAGCACATTGTAACCAGGGGAACAGGGAGGGAATATATTCAACTTCTTTCATATCTTAACTAGATGTTTTTGTCGGAATTTCATTTTATTCTAGCTGTTATTCAAGCATGTGTTTTTCTTATTCTTATTGTAGTTGAAAATGTCACCGTAATATAATTTTAATCAAGGTAATAGAGATCAAATCAGCCAAGTAATTCAGTGATGTAATGCAGTGGTGAACAAGTCATATTTCTATTTCTATGGAAATGTACATTCTCTGCTTTCTTTCAATGAGACACTATTACATACACAATCTTATGGCCCAGAAGTGTCTTGAATGATGATTTCACATTTATCTGTACTATTCAAGAGCCAGTACCAGAAATTAGATAATCATCTCAAACTGTTAAAGGACAGATCAGCCAGGATCTAAAGTTGCTGATGATTGATTGTGTTTCCTTCTCCCTTCGCCCCCTGTTGTGCAGGACATCCTGATGAATCTGGCCAAAGCGGTGGCCAACGCTGCAGCCATGTTGGTGCTCAAGGCCAAGAACGTGGCCCAGGTTTCTGAGGACACTGTGCTGCAGAACCGGGTCATTGCGGCCGCCACCCAGTGCGCCCTGTCCACCTCCCAGCTGGTGGCATGTGCCAAGGTACAGCATTGTAGCTGTAGGAAGTTTAATATGATATAAGTGAACCTGCCCCCCCCCCAAAAAAACCCAAGCACAATGATAGATAGATAGATAGATGAATAGAGGGATAGATGGATAAATTGATAGATAGCTAGATAGATAGATAGATAGATAGATCGATCGATCGATAACATTATGTCTAATGTAAAAACATAAATATAGAGTTAAAAACATATTGATAGCCCTATGTATATGCGAATAGTCATATATATATATATATATACACAAACCATAAATACATATACATACCCAAACATGCACATATATATATTTATATATATATATACATGTATACATGCCTATGAAGAAGTCCTAAATAAACAATCAACAGTGACAAATATTAGGAGACATAGGAATGCTTATGATATGCTTATCTTCTCCTACTTCAACAAATAACTAAACCGCTCACAGCGTGTAAGTATTTGTATAATATTCTCTCCATTCCACAAAAGCAATTTCATTCAATATGCAGAAGAGCTGTGATATTTTTCATTTATCACAACAGATCTGTCTCTGATTTGAATATTAAACTCGCAGTGGTGTTAGGAAGCCTCTCCAGGAGCTGTTGGGTTGAGTGCAGGACAATAATTTCCCAGGTGCGGGGTTTATCTTTTCTCTCACAGAGACTGTGCAGTGAAGTTTGGTAAAAACAGATTTGTATCCTCAAATATTTGAATAAGCTACAACATTTCTGCACCAAGGCTCTGCTAAATACCCTGCGTCTACACTGTGTTTGTGCATCTGTAGCTGTACAACCCATGTGCCTCTAATTAGTTTAAACACTCTCCTGGCTCCGAGTCAGATTATTACCATCCACTAAACAAATCTTTCTTCTGTGACGAGAAGCATCCAAATCCCTCTTAAATCTTCTTCCTTCCTCTTGTCTTCGTGTTTCCTCTCTTCTCTGTGAAATGGGATTTAATGAGGAAAATACTTTAGCTGTGTGTTTATACCCAAGTGAATCATGTTTGCCATTTATTGTCTTGCCACATCAGGTGAATGTTGATTGCTTTGGGTTTGATTTGTGTGTTGTTTTTTGTTTTCCTTTATCGCACTGAAGATAAATCTGTCTCTCCCTCTCCTCCTCCTCCTCCTCCTCCTCTCCTGCTGTAGGTGGTGAGTCCCACCATCAGCTCCCCAGTTTGCCAGGAGCAGCTAATTGAAGCAGGAAAGCTGGTGGATCGCTCGGTGGAAAGCTGCGTGCAGGCCTGCCTCTCGGCCACAGAGGATGGCGAGCTCCTTAAACAGGTCAGGTTTGTTTGTTTGATATGGGTATTAATCTAAAACTACTGGGCGGATTTCCATGCAACTTGGTGGAAGGATGTGATTTGGGTGAGAAAGAATCCATTGGAGCAGATCTGGATAATTCGTGGATCACAATTAGGGGACTGATATGTATGAGTGTGTGAAATTTGGTGCAGCTTGATTGAACTTAAGGGAACTGCTGGGCCTTGGCGGATGTATACGCTCTACTGGGCCCCATTCTAGTTTGTTGATTGGTTAGTGTGTTTGTTTGTTTGTTTGTTTGTTTGTTTGTTAGCAGGATTACACAAAAACTACTCAACCAATTTCCATGAAATTTTGTGGAGGGATGGAACTTGAATGAAGGAAGAACCCATTTAATTGTGGTGTGGATCAGGGGGCATTTTGTCTTATTGGACATTTTGAATTTTCTTTCAATTTCTCAGATAATAATTCATGGATCTTGATTGAACAAAATCCGCCTTGTTTAGGTGACTGATATTTATGAGTGTGTGCGATTTGGTGCAGATCCTGGATTCATAAGTTGACTGTTGGGCCATGATGGAAATATGCGCTCTACTGAGTTTTTATTAGCTTCCATGTCTCGTGACCCACTGACTCCAAACCACTGCTGAATTATTGTATTATTTCCCTAGACAGACAACACACACTCTCATTTTCATATTTCAAAAGCTACTCTGCTGATTTCCATTGAATTGTGTGGAGGACTGGAGCACAGCCCATAAGAGCCATTAGATTTTGAAGCAGATCCGGGAATTTTCTTTAACATAGCGAGATAGGGCGTCAGCTGTGGTGGAAGTACATGCACTTTGAGTGCCCTTCTTGTTTCTTTAGTTTCAGACAATAAATTTCACAATTATCTCAAGTTGGCCGCAGTAAACATTGAGTTTCTACTTACTCCATTTTACTGATTCTCTGACTACTTTTCATTGAAACCACAGCAGCTGTTTTGTTTAATTGGGGGCACTGAGTTTGTGAACTAACACCGAGCTTAAGAAGCAATGAAGATAATGAGTCCGTGGTGCCTCTCCCCAGTCGGGTGAATAAGAAGCAGGGAATAATGCAGCTTAAGAAACGCAGCACTAATGTTGATGAGGTGCATCTCATGTGTTAAAGGTGAGTGCTGCAGCCAGCGTGGTGAGCCAGGCTCTGGGAGATCTGCTCCAGCACGTCCGCCAGTACACCTCGAGGGGAGAGCCAATCGGGCGCTATGACCAGGCCACGGACACCATCATGACTGTCACTGAGAGCATCTTCTGCTCCATGGGAGACGCAGGTGAGTCCGAAAAGAGGATTTTGCATGGAGAAGAAAAGATGACGGGGGAGAAGCTCATCCACATTCAGCCACTTAGACTCTCATAACATGAAAGAATTACACTGCACTTACGGTTTGATATTAGTAATTACGTGATGTGCTGTAATTACAGTGTGTACAATACTTTTCAAGGAGCAGGTAATGAATTATAAGTTATAATTACTTTTGATTATGATACATTCGGTTAAGCAGTCGTTTGCAGGAAAGCACAGTCTGCAGCAGGAGCCATGATAGTAGTGTTGGTCCAAAGACAGTCGGTCCACGACTTTTCAGACAGAAAGATCTCAATACTCACTGTTATATTGACAGTTTAATTTTTTGTACACGTTCATGGTCTCCAGAGGATTTATTCTACTACTTATCACACTGACATTTGTTCAAATGTACATTTTTTCCAGTAAGTTGAGGTATGAGTTATTTAATCTATAAAAGCCAGGTGAATTGTTATAATTGACAGCGGAGACTGATTTGTGGTTGGTCTACGGTTGAACCTCGCTGCTGCGTCCCTTTCCCCCGATCGCTCCAAATGCCTAAGATGGCAGCGTTTCTATCCAGAATATTTTTGCTTCATTTCTGGATTGTGGGAGGAAGTGAAGGCATGTCATCCACCTTTTATATAAAGTCTATGGTAAGGCCTTGCAGTGCACGGCTGCTGCCTGAAAATAAAGAATTTAATCTTATAATAACAGAATTATTGATAATGTGGACACAAAAGTAATACCAAGCAATTGTGATCAATAAACACAAAGGTGGTTTATACTCTCAGCTCAGTGATTACTTATTATTTTGTGACCTACCTGGCCTCAGTGTTGGTAGTTGGATACATTAATCTACCAGATCTGACAATGTTTGAATTGTACGGAATTGTACTCCTCCAAAATAACGGCCATCAATCTTTGAAAAGTCAGTACAGCCCATGTTTTGACCAGTCGGGGCCAAAAGCCGAAATACATTCTTGTGAAATAGAGAAAAGGAATCTAATCATACCATTAAAACCTGCCTGCCACAGATCTCACTGTCTGAGTCTCACTGTGTATCTGTTCTCGCCTCATCCCGTCTCCTCCTCTGAGAGACCGGCGTGATGGTGGGTTTGAATGGACTGCTGTCAGCTGTGCGGGAGCAAAACGCAGAAAATCTGACAGCGATGTTAACACGTCTGACAGCAGAGAAAGACGCTCCGATCGACAGAGATGCACAGAGAGCAAACCCCGCGGTCAGCTCGGGCCGACTGATCGGCATGATAGACAAGTAGAATGACAGTTTGCTCTGCTGAGGCCTGAATACACACGCAGCCAAAAGAAGAACACCAACAATGAACTGGTGTCATAATGTGTCAAGCTACGTCACGGTGGACTTTTAGATACAACAACGAAACGTGAAGAGAAAAAACAGAGTCAGTCTTTCTGCAGCAGAGTGTCGGCCGATCAGGTGATTTATTCACATATAGAGGTTTAAAGGAAAACAGCTGTCGTGTTTCCAGGTCTGCTTTCACAGAGAGAATAGAGACCACATTCCCTTTTCTTATCCTGTGTGTCTGCCCTCATTAGTCTGACTGAGAATATTTTCACAGGGAGTCAGCTCAGCAGTAGCGGAGGGGGGGGTTGAAGTAATTACATCCAATTCGCTTCTCCACAAGTTGCCTTCAGGTGTTGTGACATTATGCAGATCTGATCAGGAAAGCAACTGTGAGAGTTCAACCTCACAGAGGATGTTTGTTAACTTTTTCATCTTGTTTTCTCCCACCAGGGGCTTTTTTTGTGATGCTGACATGCAAGCTTTTGTTTACGACTTTCTGGTACAGCTTGTGAGAGCAGGCTACACCTTGAAAATACGCAGCCGATACACCCCACCCTCTCCCATCAGCCCCAAAACACATGCCCACTGCCTGACAGCTGCTCAAAGCTGACTTGTCTGTGAAGTTTATTTTCGACAGATAAAATGTGTTGCAGAAACAAATTAGCGACCCTAACTTTAGTGATCCAAATTAAACGGTATCAAGTTGAAAATCTTGCAGTATTATTGAAAGTTTTATATGTGCCACATAGTTTAAGTTGCATTATTTTAGCTGCAAGTAAACAGTTATAAAGCATAGATTTCTTCTTCTTTCTCATAAAGCAAGGCTGAAGAAATCGAGATGGATTTCATTTTTCTTAAGTTGGATTTGTGCACATTAGAAGATAGTTCATCAAGTTCAAACAACTTAATCATGTTAAAACACTCTCATTATTCGTGTGGCTCAGGGGGTGGAGTGGGTCGTCCACTAACCAGAAAGGTTGGTTGTTTGAACCTCGGCTCCTCCTGTGTACATGCTGAAGTGTCAAATTGCACTTACAGCTGTGCTGATAGTGTGTGAGTGAAAAATTGCAGTATATGGTGGCGCTTTATGAATATTTGTGTGACTGGATTAATGTCACTTGTACTGTAAAGTGCTTTGAGTGGTCGATAAGACTAGAAAATCTCTATATAAATACAGTCCGTTTACTCTAGTTTTACTCACAAATCTCTTGTGTCTTTGTCTCACTCCTCTCATCTTCTTTACCTTTGTCCTGTCGTCTCTCCTCCACCACCCCCCCCTTCAGGAGAGATGGTCCGTCAGGCCCGGGTCTTGGCTCAGGCCACCTCAGACCTGGTGAACGCCATGAGGTCGGATGCCGAGGCCGAGGTGGATGTTGACAATTCGAAGAAGTTACTGGCAGCTGCTAAACTGTTAGCTGACGCCACTGCGAGGATGGTGGAGGCAGCAAAGGTAACCAGCATGTCACACATTAAACAAACAATAGTTATTTACATTTATATCTGGGCAAACAGCAACTTGGATCCTTTTTGAACTGAGGGGATGTACATTTTTCATATTTTCCATCCATTTCTTCTCACGTCACAACTTTCCAGTGTAACAGGATAAGCGTACAAGGACACCAGCCTGATCCCAGACTGCTGCAGGGCAGACTCAGCTTTTCCACTCATCGTCCCATCTCCCGCCATCCAAACTGTTTTATCTGCATCTCTCCATCACATTAGTCTCATTATCTGTCCACAGAATCACACACTGATATTAATAACCCTCCACTTCCAGCATGAAAATGAAATGATGCCCTGCAGCTGGTTAGTCGAGTTTGATGCCAGACTTATCACCGCCACAGCTGTATATTTATCAGTCAGTGGAGGAGGCGCAGACCTCGGCCAGCTGTTGCCTTGGTAACCGATTAATTGAGCTTGTACATTTTACTTTTTGGACGTTATGTTTCAGAGCTTAATATGTAATTTTTTGTGGTCAGGTACTGATTTATTTCTTGTAATGAACGGTATCACTGTGAAACTGAACACATTTTTCTTTGAAGTGACTTTTTTCACCCTCTCTGGAAATCCGCTTTTTTAAATAATTATGCAGATTAAATGTTCTATTTCAGTGGTGTCAGCAGCTGCCAGGAGACAGATGACAGCTGAAAACTCCTCTGACTTGAACCTGGTCACATACCAAACATTTTTAAACTCCGCAGTGAACAGTAAAATTACTTTTTAAATGTCTCTGCTCTCTGCGGTACCGCTAACTGTGTTTATGTGACGTCTGCCCGCAGCAGCTGTGGGAGTTAAACATTTACCTTAATGACATAAATTCCTCGCAGCACGCCCGCCCACCTCTTTGTGTAGCTGCAGGTGAAGCTGCAGTCTTCCCAGTTAATTAACCTAATGGCAGCGGGTTTAGCCATCTCTCCAGCAGCAGGAGATGCAGGAGGCGCTGAGTGAAATTGGTCCCAACAGTTAACTTGTGATGCAGGAAACCAAACCGGGAAGTAAAAGGAGCTGCGCGCTTATGTGACTAAACCACATCTCTCGACGTTCAGTCGTCAGCAAAGCGGCGTTTGTTTGGAGTGAAGAGGAGCCGCAGCTGACTTTGAGTGCTGTGATTGAGTCTGCGTCATTTTCTAAGATCTGTGAACACTAATTGAATAGACGCAGAGATGACTCGCACGTACGGGTGAGTGGAAGCCGCTTGCGTCGGTAGGTGTTTGATGTGCTGAGTGTGAACATGTTGCCAAGCCTTTCAGAACCAATTTTCTGAGGAGGAAGTAGTGCAAAGACTGTAGTCAGGGGACGTACAGTATAGCAGCTGTTATCCCGCCCTGCTCACCTGTCATCTGTCGCCTGTACAGCTTTACTGTACACTTTCTCATCATTGTGTTTCTCTCTCTCTCTCTGTGTGTGTGTGTGTGTGTGCGTGTGCGTGTGTGTTCGTGTGTGTTCGTGTTCTCAGGGGGCTGCGGCGTACCCGGAGAACGAGGATCAGCAGCAGAGACTGAGGGAGGCCGCGGAGGGTCTGCGTGTGGCCACCAATGCCGCAGCTCAGAACGCCATCAAGAAGAAACTGATTAACAGACTGGAGGTCAGTGACGCTGACCCACATTACTGTTACTCAAGTAAAACGCTTTGTTCAGTAAGAGGCAAAAAAAAAAAACGAATACAGAAAAATATTTATTAGAAAAGGTGACATCGACACTAAAGGCAGTCCCAAATGTCACCGTGAGTTCCACATTCAGGATGGTATTAGATCATCATTACTTGGAAAGATTAGTGAGGATTAGAAGTTGATTAGAGCAGCATGTGTTTCACCATAAAACGTTCAGGGTGTTTAGACTGATAGGTTTGGTTCTAGAGCTCTGAAATATGTAAAATCAAGAAGGATGGAAATGAGCTTTTTTGCTTTTTGTTGGACTATTAACCCTCATTAGTCATATTGATTTTTACTGTCTATAGTAGTTTATTAGATTTGTGTACACAAAGTGTAAGTCCTTAAATTAGATTTGAAAATGCAAGGACTGATCTATTTGTATATTAACATTTATGTATTCACACTAAAAGCAACTTTCAATAAATAGACATTTAAAAAGAGACTGATACGGACCAAGAGATGCCAAATGTTTCATGTGTGTTTTCGTGTGTCTTCATATTCCTCAGAATGCTGCTAAACAAGCCGCGGCTGCAGCCACACAGACCATCGCTGCTGCTCAAAACGCTGCTGCATCCAACAAGAACACGGCGGCTCACCAGCAACTGGTGCAGAGCTGTAAGGTGAGGATCAGTGCTGACAGCAGGGGGCCATTTCCTGTTTTCTAGATTATTCTATTGTTTCCCCTTTTTACTCTGTTGTTTCATACCGTTGTAGTGTGTCCAACCTAACTACTTTAATTATAGAACTCGGTCCACTACTGCAGTCTCCATTTTCCACTGTATTAAAGCCTGTGAATATACTATAACTGTGAGTTTACTCTACCTGTGTGTGTGTGTGCGCGTGTGTTTCTGTGTGAATAGGCAGTGGCGGACCACATTCCACAGCTCGTCCAGGGAGTACGTGGGAGTCAGGCCAAACCGGAGGACCTCAGTGCACAACTCGCCCTCATCATCGCCAGTCAGAACTTCTTACAGGTGCAAAACTCACTCACGGTCACACTTCAGCTTTATATTGGGAACTAGGCCGTACAAAGTATAAATAGTGTTTCTGTCATTTGGGGGGGCTTTTAAATAGGCCTGCAACCTCTTTTTTTTTATGGAAGCAGACGGTTTTAAAGAATCACTGGTGTGGTGGTATTATGTGTTTAATGCCTCAGAGGAAGTGTAATTGCACCACTAATACAAATAGTGGTGAAATATCCACCACATGATTTCAGCCCCATTCCTTTGTTGAAGCCTGTAACAACATATCCTTAATGCTTTAGGGGGAAACATGTTTTTATTAAACATTTTTAAAGTAATTTCCTTATTTATCTTTCACTCTGCAGCCCGGTAGTAAGATGGTGACCTCGGCCAAGTCCTCTGTTCCCACGGTAACGGATCAGGCCGCAGCCATGCAACTGGGTCAGTGTGCTAAGAACCTGGCTACCTGCCTGGCTGAGCTGAGGACGTCTGCACAGAAGGTAGAGCACAGACACGAAGAGCACAGACACATGTCGCGGTGAATGCACAAAAATCACTGTGTTTTTGAGCAGCAAACTACACATAGACACAACCCTAACATACTTGCATCGCCCCAGAGACACACACTACCTCTCTGGATCATGGGCAGTTAACCTAATGGTTCAAATCACGGTATGGTGCAGAAATAGAGTCACCTATATACTCCACAGTGTGACAACGAGCTGTTGAGTAGAGCTCTTGTTTTACTGCTTAGTTCACATTGAATGAACTGAAGTGTAAACTGCTGTGGTAGAGGGTTTTAAATCCCCCCACAGACCTCTGAACAAAATCACTGACTTGTGGCAATAGTTTGATATATTTTCCTCACTTGAAAGGAGACATGTAATGCTTTTTCACTATTTCCTTTTCCTCTAGTGGGTTGTTGTGAATGTAATCACATTACCCTTTATAACCATGTGAACTGTTAGAGGTAGTAACCCATAACTTTATTTTGTTCTCCAGGCTCATGATGCTTGCGGCCCCATGGAGATTGACTCTGCACTCACAGCCATCCAGACCCTGAGAAGTGAGCTGCAAGATGCCAAGATGGCTGCTGTTAATGCCCAGCTGAAACCACTACCTGGAGAAACGGTAAGAGAGTATTTAGACCCATTAAAGATAAGTCAAGATTCATTTATCCCAGTCTTACATGGAGAAGAGTAGCTGTACTGAATTCAGTTTAATGCCTAGGGTCTGCTCAATCCATGGCCTGATAATTTCATTTATGTATCGTCTTTTTTCCCTCCTCTGGTTCAGTTGGAGAGGTGCGCTCAGGATCTGGGCAGCACCTCCAAGTCAGTGGGGTCGTCCATGGCTCAGCTCCTCACCTGTGCTGCACAAGGAAACGAACACTACACAGGTTGGTGCTGCTGATGTGAAGGACTGACTTCTTTAAAAATGCCATAACTCTGCCCAAGGAACAGCAGTTGTGTGAAAGCCTCCATCATTTGTCTGTGCTATATTTTGAAAAACTTGGCAAGACTGGTGACTGATACCAACATCTATGACTATTGATACTAAATTTAATTGAAGATCAGCATTTTACCACATTTTTTTAAGCTAAATGTGGGGTCACTCTTTTTCTTAAGTTCATCTTTCAATTAACAGCATCATTTTCACAAGAATATTTCAACTACTCGAGATGTGACGGAATAATCCAGTCCTATTACCCAGTGTGGGGCTTTAAAAATCATTTAATATTTTCCCTTGTCTCAGTTTTTTAATTAGCTTTGTATGATGTATTAGAGTGAATAAGGTGAATAGGGTCATTTTTGCCTTTTTTGATCTCTTCAGTAAGTTTGTAGATTTGTATTTCCTTCACCGTTTCATTGATTAGTCTAAAGCACATGGTTCTCCATTGAATCAGAGGGAAAATGCTGGAACAGTAATCTTGGAGACTGCTACATAATATGTCTTCATAATAACTGCGATGAAATTTCTCATGAAGCTTTTATTGTGTTGGTTCCTGCATGAGAGCCAAACACCCTCATGGACCAAATTACATTTGGGAAGTCAGAGGAAATACTTTTGATATATTAAATAACAAACCTCCCTCACAATTAGATGCCAGATAATGAACACATGATAGAAACAATATCTTGTCATATCTTTTCATGAATGATCTATGATTCAATTGAGACACTTTCCTTACTTTTGTTTTCGTCGGTCACATCTGCTCTCTCTCTCACTTTGGATCCTGTTTTAGGAATAGCAGCCAGGGAGACGGCTCAGGCCCTGAAAACTCTGGCCCAGGCGGCTCGTGGCGTCGCCGCTTCCACCACTGACCCCAAGGCTGCAGCCGCCATGCTGGACTCCGCTCGTGATGTCATGGAGGGCTCGGCGCTCCTCATTCATGAGGCCAAGGAGGCGCTGATTTCCCCCGGAGATGCGGAGAGCCAGCAGAGGTTGGCACAGGTGAGATCGCTCAGGGAGTGTGGAGTCTATTCTGCTCGTCTGGTCTTTTTACCACTACGGTGACTCTTCATGCTGCAGTAAGATTCAGTCCAACCCCCAGAATACTGTCAGACTTTTGCACCTGTGCCAATAAGACAACACAACCAAGAAACTAAAGCAGATTCCAAAATTGAAGTAATTGAATCCTCTGTGTTTTACATAGAAGTACTGATAATGTAAAGATGAGATATTTTTTATTCTTCCCTTTATTAAAGAGCATGGTGGTTCATTAAAAACCCTATGCCTGCACTCAGATAGCCCTGGCTTGTGCTTAGATTTGCTCTGCTTGTGCTCAAATTGTGAGTTTGCACTCAATGGTTTGCTCTCAGATATATTGTTGCTGGGACAGATTTCTTGTGTTAGCTTTACTTCATTGAGAATCCCATACAAGCAGGAAGTAAATAGAACACACCAACAACGAGGGCGGGGACAATTTCACTTGTCAACACATTAAATTGACAGACTTGTTGCACAAGTGAGCAGATGTTTCACACGTGTACAGAAGCAGTGTCAAATCTGTCGAGAAATCTATCCTAGCTACAAAAATATCTGAGGGCGAACTCACAGTTTGAGCACAAGCAGAACAAATCTAAACGCAAGCCAGGTATATTTGAGCGCAAGCGCAGGGTTTTGAGTGAGAGCATTACAAAATCTGAACATGAAATCAATAAGTCCTCCTCTCTAAGTGAAAGACCACGCTATTGAATACAGAGAGTAAGAATATACAACATCTGTTTAGTAAAGAAGAAACAGTGAACACCTGTCAAATATAGCAGGGGACCCATTTAATAAGCCTGGTGGCATATTTATAGGCAGAGGGCCTTATTTATTTATGCCTTGTCATCTTCATTGCTTCTCCACAAAATGAATAAATTATGATTCGAGGAAGTGATGTGGAGTCATTAATTAGGGGATGGAAAAAACACAGATGAGGCTGCTTTTCATCTCGATCCAACAGTCTAATATATTACTATGTATTCATTTAAAATTGGAGTTGGAAACCAACTGAGCTGATGAGTAATTGGCTCACAAAGATCATTTTTCCTGCTGTGATGTTCTTCTGCTTTGGCCTCTTTGACATGAATCCACAGTTTGTGTATAGACGTCTCGTGTATTGACAGCAGTGCGCCTGCTAACCCAGTGGCCTGTGGACGTGCTGTGCTGTGTTCCAGGTGGCCAAGGCCGTGTCTCATTCCCTGAACAACTGCGTCAACTGTCTGCCCGGCCAGAAGGATGTGGACATGGCTCTAAAGAGCATCGGGGAGGCCAGCAAGAAGCTGCTGATCGAAACAGTGAGTTTGGATACTGGATATTATTGATATATTACAACTTCAAGGTTTTCTTTTATCCTTGATCATTAACATCTTCACCATGTCCTCCGTTCAGGTTCTTCTGGCCTCCAAGTCATTTCAGGAGGCTCAGTGTGATTTGAACCAGACAGCAGCAGAGCTGAACCAGTCAGCAGGCGATGTGGTCCACGCCTCCAGAGGCTCCAGCAGCCAGCTGGCAATGGCCTCTGGGAAGTTCAGTGAAGACTTTGATGAGTTCCTGGATGCTGGAATCGAGATGGCTGGCCACACTCAGGTTTGTAGCATATCATGTGTACTTGTTTATGTGTGACTGGGAATGTTCTTAAGTAATGATTTTGCGTCATTTCAGAAAAAGGACGACCAGGTGCAGGTGATCGGGAACCTGAAGAACATCTCCATGGCTTCTAGCAAACTGCTGCTGGCTGCTAAGAGTCTGTCTGTGGACCCTGCAGCCGCTAACGCTAAGAACCTGCTCTCTGCTGCTGCAAGGTACAACACATATACACTGCACGGACCTGTGTGTCTTTATGCTTTCATCCACAGAGCAGTTTATTAGGAACAACTAGCTGAATCTAATGCAGTCTAATGCAACATTCCTGTAATCTATCATCTCTTCACCGAGGCTATAATGTTCAGGAATTATTTTAGAGACATGCAAATTTAAAAAGTAAAATTTTTTGGAACAAAATAGAAACACTGCATTAGTTTTTGGTATGTGTTCCTAATAAACTGCCAATTTAATGTATGTTCAAGTATATCCAACATTTTCTTTTAAATACAAGGTATTTACCTTTTAAATAAACACAGGATACACACACAGATTTTGTGCTGACTCGTCTACGTAGGTACACAAAGCCGCCTATTACCATTTATCTTAAAGGACTATGGAGTGATGTGTATTTTCTGTGTTTCTTTGTTTCAGAGCAGTGACTGACAGCATTAACCAGCTGATCACACTGTGTACACAGCAGGCTCCTGGACAGAAGGAGTGTGACAACGCCCTCAGAGAGCTGGAGGTAAACTGCAGCACCTGCTAATGGAACAGGAACATTAAGAAATGATAGCAACAAAGTGATACACTTAATATCCAACTTTCATTAAAGTTTTAATATTAGGTTCATTTATCACAGTAGGTCTGTGTAGTATCCAAAAGAAAGCGATGATTGCAGATCTACCAATTCCCTCTAATTTGTGACAATAAATAAATACTCATCTTAAACTCTGACTGCACATTTATCTGTCAGGCTGTCAGAGGAATGCTGGACAACCCCAACGAGCCCGTCAGTGACCTCTCCTACTTTGACTGCATTGAGAGTGTGATGGAGAACTCTAAGGTAGGCATTCAGTTCAGACAACCATGTGATCAACACACACACAGCACTTTACACACACACACACACACACACACACACACACACACACACACACACACACACACACACACACACAGATACACTCGTGGCATCACCTCTCTTTGTTCTGCTGTCGCTCTGTCCAGGTCCTCGGAGAGTCCATGGCAGGCATTTCTCAGAACTGTAAGACCGGTGATGTGCCTGCGTTCGGAGACTGTGTGGGATCTGCCTCTAAGGCTCTGTGTGGCCTCACTGAAGCTGCAGGACAGGTACGCTGAACAACCCCTGGAGAAATAGGAGCTGCCGAGTTGCCTTTTGTTTTTTTTGGTAGCAGTGATGCAAGTGTTATTTCTGCACAGGCCTCCTACCTGGTGGGTGTGTCTGATCCCAACAGTCAGGCAGGACACCAGGGGCTCGTCGACCCCATCCAGTTTGCCAAAGCCAATCAGGCAATCCAGATGGCCTGTCAGAATCTGGTTGACCCAGGCAGCAGTCCCTCCCAGGTACATGCACATATAATTCTCCATACACAGGTAAGTAACATGGTTTTACATCCTGATTATATGTTCAGTATCCTGGCTTCTCAGACTTTTTATGTGGCTGCAACTATTTCTTTTTTTTCATTGCTCAAAGTGTATCTGTTGACTATAAATAAAAATATCTCTGAAGCTTTACCTCCTGTTGACGTGTATGCTCCTAAAACTGTATCATATTTTCTACAAACACCTGATGCATAAGTGTTTTGTAGCCAGACGCCTTCAAAGCAGGTGTGAAAATGTAACGTTTACCTCATTAACAACTTTCATTTTCTTTAAGACCAACTGTTTTCATTTTGTCTAATTTTAAACCCACCAAATGTGCTTGTACATAAAGTCCGATTTCAGCCCACCAGTCTATAACAGAAGTGGTTGTTACAGCAGTGAATGCATGTTTAGTCCATAGAAATACCAACATATTTTTATCTTTTTCAGTTTCTAATGAAACATTCTGTTATTTCTAATGGTGCAGGTGCTCTCTGCAGCCACCATTGTTGCTAAGCACACCTCAGCCCTGTGCAACGCCTGCCGTCTGGCCTCCTCCAGGACGACCAACCCGGTCGCCAAGAGGCACTTTGTCCAGTCGGCCAAAGAGGTGGCGAACAGCACCGCCAACCTGGTCAAAACCATCAAGGTAGGATTTCCTCTGCGGCTCTCATCTGTCCTCTAACTGGGATACCACAGCAGAGGTGTGGATTTTACTTTGATCGTACAGATTTTTTTGTGGGGAAATTCTTTTGTGATTCTCATCAGCTTTCATTTGTTCAAAAAAGTTAATTTTGTTCTTAATTCTTAATTTAACTTCTGTCAGTGAGTTGTTGCATGATAAAACTTTCTAGGCTCTCGTGCTCTTTCATATTCCCTCTCTCTTGCTCTGTAGGCCTTAGATGGTGATTTCTCAGACGAGAACAGGAACAAGTGCCGATTCGCCACGGCTCCGCTCATCGAGGCCGTGGAAAACCTGACCGCGTTTGCTTCCAACCCGGAGTTTGCCAGCATCCCTGCTCAAATCAGCCGGGAGGTACGGCGTTGGAAATATTCTTGGACAGATATTCAATATGGGTCTTAAAGAATAATTGTGGCATATGCTGCAAAAACCACATGTATTCTGTTTTTCTGTAGGGCTCTGCCGCTCAGGAGCCCATCCGCCAGTCAGCATGCTCCATGCTCGACAGCTCCACCCACCTGCTCAAGACCGCGCGCTCGTTGGTCATCAACCCCAAAGACCCGCCCACCTGGTCCGTTCTGGCGGGTCACTCCCGCACTGTCTCCGACTCGATCAAGAGTCTTATCACAGCCATCCGGTTAGTAAACAAGCATCTATCCAGAGAAAATCCACCGGACAGAAGTGGTAAAGCTGACGATGTACAGCATATGAAGGTTTCACATTTTGAGTTACATGAGAAGAGTGATACCACTGTCATGTCTGTGTTAAATACTGAGTAAAGCTTAGAGGGAAACCAGGGCACAGTCACACATATGCGAATGTAGCTGTGGCTAACCTTCACCTCCAGTTCACTTCCATTCTGTGCGAGCGAGGGGGAGAGTAAAACACTCGCTTCCTCAGGGAAGCAAATCCGCAGAGCGGCTTCATGTGAACTTTGACTGGCGATGTCACAGCGTCAACCAATGGCAAAGACGTTTGTGTGGTTGAACCTACTTGGCTGTCATTGGCTGTATTTTTCATAGTTAGCCAAGGTTGAGGAGACACTGATATTACCTGTGTCGAACCAGCAGGTACTTTATGATGTCAAATTATACACTGCCACCCTAAAGCCGCGCGTCATGTCGTGCGCTGCTCACATTCAGCGAGCAATCATACATGATTTGTACCGCTCTATTCAAGACATCAAGATCTGCAAACTAGCAATTCTTTGTTTAAAGTGTAAAAAAAGACAGGTTTTGTCTTCAGTGATGTATTTGTCTACAACTAAGGTTAAAAGGTTGAGCATTACATTTTCACAGTAAAACAGCTTTTAGTTCCATCTCTAGACGTCGCTCTGTAAAACGCCTGTGAGACTAATCCAGCGTCTTTTTGAAAAGATGCTTAAATTCTGCACCTTCCTGTGACAAATACTTCACATTTGTAATCTTTTCACACCTTTTTCGTACCTGACCTTGATCAGAACAACACTGATGTTCTCCAGGAACAAATTCCCTGTGTCAAACGCGCTGAATTTTGAGTTTCCTGCTCCGCTCCGAACATCTTCACATTAGCATTCAGACGCAGCCGGGCTCAGCATCTCTTTCACTTCTGATGCCCTTATCACAGCCTTTCTTTTTTTGAGACTGCAAATTGAGTACTAGGATTTTGGCTCAGGCGTTTTTAATAGTGTTCAGTGATACACTGCAGGGCTGGTGAACACAAGCGGGGTGGACTCCATCCTGCAAATGCCAGCCTCATAACTTTTTAGTCTTGTTACACACATAGGTGAGGTTTTAGTGCAGTTTACTTTCGGGGTGCCGCCATGCATGGAGATGGATGTTTTAGTAAACTTATTCTGCCCATGAGGCCCCCGCCGCCACCGCAGACTGCTCGGGCTTCAAAGCTAATTTGGCCGCCCAGCTTGACGTCCCTGTGTGGTGACGAGACCCTGCAGGCCACATTTCAGCAGATGTGAGCTGAATGGCGATGAGACGAGGGGAACATGTAGGAAAGACGTTAAAGAGACATCCTGGAACCTGCCTGTGTTTTAATAAGTTTGACTTTTGTTAACGTTTTCTCTCTCTTCTCATGTGTACTTTTTCTTTTTTCACCTCCCTCCATACATCATCCTTCAACTTTCTGTTTCTCTTCTCTTTTCCTGTTCCCATTTTATTCTCAGTGACAAGGCCCCGGGCCAGCGGGAGTGCGACTTCTCCATTGATAACATTAACAAATGTATCCGGAACATTGAGCAGGCCTCTCTGGCAGCGGTCAGCCAGAACTTAGCCAGCAGGGACGACATCTCACTGGAAGTAAGCAAGCATCAGAAAATGACTCAGCATTTTCCACTTTCTACTACTAGTATCTTCCTTTGTTTCTTTTTCTATATGCTTGTCCTTTTTTTCAGTTTATTCTCTAGTCCTTAGCTTTCTGTGCCTCCTGTGTTTAATTATGTGTCTATTATTGGTCTAAATGAGGTCACTGTCAGTTGTAGCTCACAAAAAGCTCAGGGATTTGATGTCATTAAAAAAACTTTATTCCGTAGTGTTTTAAAGGTGCAGTGTGTAGAATCTAGTGACATCTAGTGGTGAATTTGCATGTTGAAGCTGAATACCCCTCACCTCACCCTCCCCTTCCAAACATGAAAGAGAACCTGTGGTAGCCTTCTGTTGTCATAAAAACTCAAAAGGTGTTTCGTTCGTCCAATCCGGGCCACTGTAAAAAACATGGCAGCCTCCGTAGAAAGGACCTGCTCCAGATGTAAATACAAAGTATTTAAATATAATGGGCCTATTCTAGGGTAAAGAAAACAAAAACAGGGTTAGGGGTTACAAGTAAGTCAAATTTAGATGAAGCACACTTGTGAAAACATCGCCTTTGAGCTAAATCTTACACACTGAAGCTGTAAATTGATTTGCAGCTACACACATTCCTTTTGTCGATCTACTTTAATCCCGATCATCGATTAGTTTTTTTTTTTTTATTATTAAGAGTTTTAAGTTCACATTGAAGAACCTAGTTGCTTTCATCTGACTTCCATGAATGCATTTCTGTCTCCTATTAAAAGCTACTCAAAAACTCATTTCTTTTTATTTCCTTTCTTCAGGCGCTACAAGAGCAGCTGACGTCCACTGTGCAGGAAATTGGCCACCTAATTGACCCCATTTCCACTGCTGCCAGAGGCGAAGCCTCCCAACTAGGACACAAGGTATATAGGGCAGAGAGTTAATTATTTTAACTCTGTAACTGTGGCACAACACACTTATTATTCCAGCAGAAATATATAATGACAGCAGTATTGCATATTTGGTAAATGATATGAAGAAAAGACATTATGTATGTTTTGCTTATCTGGCACATAAATTATACATTGTTCAGATGGTGGATATATCTAATTATTTGATATCACTACCTGGACCAACCCATCTTTTATCTGTATCCTCATTTGAAATAACAGTTTATTTTTATTTGATTGAAAATGTGGCAGTTATACAGTATGTAGGAGAAAAAATGAGTTTTGTAAATTTGTTTGCCTCAGGTGATCCAACTGGCCCGTTACTTTGAGCCACTGATCATGGCCTCTGTGGGCGTGACGTCCAAACTGAGAGACCACCAGCAGCAGATGACTTTCCTGGACCAGACTAAGACCCTGGCTGAGTCCGCCCTGCAGATGCTCTACGCCGCCAAGGAGGGCGGAGGAAACCCAAAGGTATACGCTGCAGCTTTATCTAATGCTTTATGGTCTGTGGTTACACTGGTGCTTCACTACTGCTCCTTTTCAATGATCAGTCACTTATAACTGCAAGATGTTAACTTCCTCAATGAGGATGATCTACATGATCATGTATCTGATGTTGTGTGGTGTCACACTCCACAGGCGTCCCACACCCACGATGCCATAGCAGAGGCAGCCCAGCTCATGAAGGAGGCAGTGGATGATATCATGGTGACACTGAATGAGGCCGCCAGTGAAGTGGGAATGGTGGGAGGAATGGTGGAGTCCATTGCAGAGGCCATGGCCAAGGTGACTAACGGGATGTGTGATTCTGTGTTGCAGGTTAAACAATGATGGATTTTACAGACACATACCTGTGACTCTTTCCCTCAATTACTAGTATCCAAGCACAACGTCCTCCTGACATCCTTTCTTGGTCCTGCCTGAGGTGTTCACATGACAGGCAGGATAATCATAGTCTCTCTGGAGAGAAAACAACAGGGGGCGTTCCTCTGTGCACTTACACTGCTGAAGGTGCCTTATCCAGATGTGCAATGTTTATTCTGGGTCAATCTATAGTTCACTGTGCCTTTCTTTCACTACCATCAGACTCATCTAAACACCAGTAGGTGATCACTTGAAAGCTTTACTCAGTCTGCATTTGTGTTACAAGACAGTATGGCTGCAAATCTCTTTCAGCCTTATCCTAAGGTGATCAAGAACCCCCCCCCCCCCCCCAAATAATCCCCACACTCTCCCTGTGTCCATCACTCTCAACAGCATGGCTAATAGAAACCAGTGTGTCAATATGAGCCCTATATGCAGGACACCACCACCTCTGTGGTTACTTGAGATTTTACCAATCTTTTCCAATTTAGCAAAATTTGACACTGTGGGATATATTGGTTGAAAGTTGATGGTTTGTACAGAAAGTTTTGTTTTTAATCTTTATCCCGGATGTTACAGTATCTTTATACGCAACCATAATTCCCTAATTGCAACATCTTGATTACAATCATCATGTCTCCATGGTACCATTAAAAATCAGTGATTAACATATTAATGCAAATCACAAGAAGCAGAGGAAAACTGACCCTAGACCATCTCTCATCCAGCATTAGGCACTTTGGACTTTCCTTCCAATTAACAGTCAGCCTGTTCGCAAACGCAGCAGAAGCACTTCATCATGAGGACAGGCAGAGAATGGCATTAACTAATTACATCCCCTCCTCGTCTTCCTCTGTGAGAATTATCGAAAAGGGCCGTAGGTGGGAGTCCGCTGCATCTCTGATCAAACTTTATGTAGCCCGTCATGAATAATTAATGGCGGTGGTTCATTTTAGGTCTGCATGATAAACGTGTATATCCTTTATTTGACCATGAAGAAGTCTCATTGAGAATAAAATCTCTTTTACAAGAGGGACCAAGAGGGCAGCAAAACATGGTTACAACAATACAACACAATACAAGCAGACAAATACAGCAATACTACACTTCATACACAGCACATATACAAATAACCTGTAGGAGCATCCACAGTGACCATGAGTCATTTTCTTGATACCCCATAGTAACGAGCTCTGACAATTTCACATCTTTCTGTAGATTCTGTTCTTAAGGTCTTTGCACACCATGTCCATATAGTTCAAATGCGTTTATTTAAAATCTGTTAAAATTGTCAATGCACAGGAACGTTGCACATTGATACATTTTATTATCCTATTCATTTAGAAAACTCACAGGAGGAGATTAAAATGAGTCAGGCAGTGAAAATGAAAACATTGGGTCCATCCAATCCTGAGAAGCTATCAGCAACAAGGAGAATTTAATCTCTAGATCAAGAAGATGATAAATGATCCTGATTGCCTTTAGCCTATTTCAGGATGTGAGTGGTCCAGTTCGATATGTCAGCAGCACTGAGGCTGCATATTAAAAAGAAGAAAACACATTTCTGTGATCCATTTGATCCCGAACAGCTCAAACAACTTTCTGAAATGCCTTTGACAGATGCGAAAAACACAGCAAAACAAACCTGCTCTGAAAACTTGAATGTGCAAACATGATTGACACAGCGTGAGGTCGTATTTATTTTTTAATTTTTAGACGGAAAAACACGGCCTCGGTGTGCAAAGAACATAACCAACGTTTATAGAATATTGTGAGCGTGCAGGCCATGTTGATTTGGCTTTTCTGTGTGTCCATGTGTCTCTCAGTGTGCACATGTTGATATTTGATTAAAAAGAGATGATCGTCTTAGGAAACCAATTGACACGATGGTCCCTGTGGTTGGAGCAGAGCTGATATGAAGTCTTTTCTGCTGAACCATCCGTCACTTAGTCATCACTTCAGTGTCTCAGGTGTTATTTTCAATCAGCGGGCGAAGTGAACACCTTGTTCTTGCAATATTGCAAATCCGTTTCGATGTGTGCGCTTTCCCCACAGGTCGTCATGTCTCTCTCGTGTCCTCAGCTTTTCCTCGACACTCGAGACGTGTTGAGCACAGTCGGACTGAATAGAAACCCTGGAAACCTAATATATGAACTGCGAGCTGATGGTGATCAGGCATTTCTGTAGTTGATGCTATTTCGAAGCTGTAATTACAGAGCGGATTTGGCGGATAATTGATAATGAGTGTTTATCATTCAGAGCATTTATTTGAAAATAATAATGTTGGTTCACAGATTATGTGGTGCCTGCACACCTGCCAGATCCACTGTAATTGGAGGGTAGATCAGATTTGATGTGTCGCTGCAGCTAAAGAGCTGAGTGATTGATTGTCCTCACGTTTGAAGGACGAACCAGTCCCACCTGAAACTAAAACTGCAGTTGTGTTTGTAACTCTGTGTGTGTGTGTGTGTGTGTCTGTGTGTCTGTGTGTGTCTGTGTCTAGCTGGATGAAGGTACACCCCCTGAACCTGAGGGCTCATTTGTGGATTACCAGACCAGTATGGTGAAACACTCTAAGGCGATCGCTGTCACCGCTCAGGAAATGGTAAATCTTCAAACTAACTGTTTACACTGTCGAAACATTTTACTGTGAGAGACGTTAATTTATTTGACATATTTCACTCCTTTTGTCAGATATGTGTATATATTATACAGTATATTGTGAGGTTTTTTATTTTATATACACTGGCTCATAAACATTTAGTACTAATTCAGCTCATACCAAGGATGAATGAATTTCAGTCATGATTTTAAAATTAGTTTTTTGTACAGGTTGTCTTCAATAAGGAAATACATGTGGTTGTTTTGTGGCAAAGCACATTATTGTAGATATAGTCCCTCTGTGCCTTAGTGCCATATGTTCTCATCTTTAGGCCTGAATTAATCCCCACAGTTCAGAGTGAAGTGAACTTTATGTTTTACTTTGTGTGTGTGTGTGTGTGTGTTTATCGTCCAGATGACCAAATCGGTGACGTGCCCAGACGAGCTGGGAGCACTGGCCTCTCAGGTGACCGTGGACTACAGCCAGCTGGCCGTCCAGGGCCGACTGGCTGCTTACACTGCTGAGCCAGAGGAGGTGAGCAGGACCTGGGCGTCTCACGCAGACACATGCTCTTAGCTATTATACAGCTCTGCTACATCAGTGTGGCACATTTAGCTTTTAAACTGTATTTCTTCAAGTACCACTGCACACATTTTAAAAAATGAACCACAAGTCCTACAGTGCACACAGTATGTTTGGTTTGTGGGTTGTTTTATTTTGTTATCCCTGTGTTTGTTTGTTTTTTCCAGATCGGTTTCCAGATCAAGACTCGGGTGCAGGAGCTGGGACATGGCTGTATCTTCCTGGTCCAGAAGGCCGGAGCTCTGCAGATCATCCCCTCCGACAGCTTCACTAAACGGGAACTCATCGACTGTGCTCGTGCCGTCACAGAGAAGGTATTATCCCATCAGTAGAGATCTGTGACAGAATCTAATTTTCTTTCATTTTTTACAAAGTTATGTCTAATTCATTTACTTGTAACTACACTGTCTTTTTTATTTCCTTCTCTGTCACAAGATGTTTTGTCGTCTGCTGATCCACATCACTGCTGCTATTAATATGAATTATCTTAATACCAAATCCCTCAGGGCCGGACACCAGACTAACTCCACAGTGTTGTTCCTCACTGGAACAATAAAGAATAGTTTTCTTATGTTTATGCCAAGTGACTCTGCTCTCATGGTGTCCACAGCATGAGAGGATTATAGTACTATAATTCATTTTATATTGAACTATAGCACTATTAATTAAAGCTTTTTGGAAGAAAGCCTTTGCCACAGGCATGTTTATGCAGAGTTTAATTTATAGTCCTTGGCCAAAATACATTATTCTACAGTCTGGTTTAATAATTCATGCTTATCTGTTGCACGGATCGTATCCAATAACATAACAGAAACATTGTACAGCTCTGACCTGTGGAAGCATAGTTTGTTTAGAGGCAATAGCTGTGGTTTCATCAGAGGAATCGAATCCATTTATGCATATTTCTTTCCTGCATATTTTCATTCTAAAACTAGAGTTTCTCTTCTGCTGAACCTCAGACATCAGGTTTTCTCTGTGTAACATCCTGCTCACTCTGTTCTGAGCATCAAATCCTTTTTTGTATTAGCGTCTGGAAAACATCAGTTAATCAATTTCTGCTGCCTCTCAGGCGTCGGCGAGGAAAACAAACTGGAAACAGTTTGACATGTGCTCATTTCACTGACTGAGTGATGTTGTGGTGCTCGGCTCCGACGTGGTATTTTCCCGTCGCAGCAGATTTTCAAATCCTCTTATGACTGGTGCGCCGGGCTTCTCATTTGAATGCAATATTTATCATGGACCAAGGAGATGCATATCGCAAACAATGCAGAATGGAAGTGTTCATTAGAATTTATAGCTGTGTGTTGTTTTCGTTCTGCTCTGCTTGGAGCAATAAAGATGTGTTCATCTCCGCTCGAGCTGACCAAAACATAGTCGTACTAATTTATAGAGCTCGACCGATATGGATTTTTAAGTTTTTGACTTTTCTTTTCATTTTTTGAATCCTGTAAAATAAGACTTTTTATATCGACAAACATAAACACCCATGCAGATATGTCTGTGAAATGCTCATATCTGTCGTTATAATCTGCCAACCGATAAATTACTAAATTATAGTAAGAAACTCATACAAACTAATTCAGAATATGATATGTCGACTGCGTCCAAGTTAAAATATGAAATCTATAGTTTGTGCCTCAGATATCTGCACATCCTCACACATCTGTTCCCGGTGCTGTGGTGTCTGTTTGCGTCTTCAGGTCTCCCTGGTGCTCTCAGCCCTCCAGGCAGGCAACAAGGGCACACAGGCCTGCATCACGGCAGCCAGCGCTGTGTCCGGTATCATCGCCGACCTGGACACCACCATCATGTTCGCCTCTGCCGGCACGCTGAACGCAGAGGATGACGAGTCCTTCGCTGACCACAGGTGAGAGCCGCTTGATTCTGTGTTTCTGAGCGAGAGGGTCTACGAGTACAACTGGAATCTAAACTTTGCCCCTCCGGTCATTTTTCTTCTAAAACTGACAGAGTGACAAATTAACTGGTGAACAGAGGCAGGAAACCTCTGCAGGAAGAAACTAAATCACCCCCAGGGTTTGAAAGATGGAGGAGGTGTCACTTCTCTTAACTGGTCTTTGTTTTATTTTAACATGTTCTTTAAAATGTCAAGCTGTAAAAATAGGTAGAGTTTAGAAATGATTATAGTTGGAGTCTATCAAAGTCCACATTGTTGCAGAATGAAGAATGTTCTTTCTTGTTTGACTTGAGTTAAACTGGGTAATTTTTATTATAAAGTTGTGTTTGAATGAATCAAGTTCAAAGGGATGCATATCCAACAATCCCAGATGAGACGTGACCAAAAATAATTAACAGAGTTTCTTAAACATAATTCTTAGTGAAATTGTTTTGTACCTCACTGCCCTGACGCCCTGTCAGAGCAGGATGAAAGCAAATTTAAATCACTTTTCATTTCAAATGATGTCACTCGGCTCCTTGATAAATCAAACTTTGCGTTTGCTTTCCACATTTTTTTCCTTGTCAGCTTTAGAAAAATAAACCTACAACTTGTTACATAACCTTTACCCATCCTCCTGGTGGTTTACACAAGCTTTGATGTGCAAATGCCTTTGAAATGAAAAGTGCCATTGTGCATCAGTTTTGATGCTCGTAACTCTCACACACATTTACATTTTATATCTGCTGCAGAAAGACGTCCGCAGCGAATCAGAGCTTAAGTCACTGAAACATTTTTGTCTTCCTCCTTTCTCGTCTTCGCTGTCAGGGAAAACATTTTGAAGACGGCCAAAGCTCTGGTGGAGGACACAAAGATGCTGGTGTCCGGCGCAGCCTCCGGCCAGGACAGGTTGGCACAGGCCGCCCACTCCTCTGCTAAAACCATCACCCAGCTCACAGATGTGGTCAAACTGGGAGCTGCAAGCATCGGCTCGGACGACCCTGAGACGCAGGTCAGCCGCTCTCCCTTTTCTCCAGTTTTCTCCCCTCCCTCTCTTTTCTCTTGGTCCTTGGTTCACTCGGCCTATTATCAGACATTATGGACATTTTGCCCGTCTCTTTCCCAAAATGCACCGTAATAAATCAGTGTCATCATCTGTGCTTGTGTTCTCTAGGTGGTTCTGATAAACGCTGTCAAAGATGTGGCCAAGGCGCTGGCCGAGCTCATTAGTGCCACCAAGTGTGCTGCTGGCAAAGCGGCAGACGATCCGTCTATGTACCAGCTGAAGAGCGCTGCCAAGGTGAGGGCATCAGTGAGTCTGCACCTCATACAACCATGTCATCACTTAGAGGCCTCCGCTGGGCTTCTATACAGTCAGAGTGTTTATGGCCTTTTCAGATTCAGAGTTCTTTAGAATAACAATGTCGGAGTTCTTGGTATTGTCAAGAGATTGAATTATTTGGTGGGATTTTTAGGATAAAATCATAATATTAGGGGAATATAAAGATATGATATTATAGGAATATAATCACGAAATTATGAGAATTAATAAAATCATAATTTAATGTTTTGTAGTTTCTCAATGATTTTTGATCCAGAAGGAGTGGAACTCCGGCCAGCACTGATTCTCCTTTCTGCTTATTTCCTAAAAGTTATTATTATTATTATTTAAATATTATGGGTTTTTTTTGCTTGTTAAATTATGACTTTATTCTGATAATATGACTTTTTTGATTAGATTAATACTTAATCCTCCGAATATTATGAATTTCCTCTTAATTGCTGTTTTATTCTCATCGTTTAATGATTTTATTCTCACAATAAGAAAATAAAGTCATAATATTATTCTTGAAATTTCAGATTATTTTTTTATAAATGGCCCTAATACTAGATTAGCAACAATAATGTTATTTTCTTTCTTCCCCCAATGAGTTTTACTGTTTTCCATTTTTCTTTGTTCTCACTGTATCTACACCTAGCAGACAGCCTCCTCTTCATCAGACTGAACCATGTGTCTCATTAATATAAATAACCAGGAGAACAGGAAGCTGGGATATTTCTAACCAGCTGCAAGTGTTTCTTCAACACATATGCAGTGTAAAAGCCGAGTTCATAATATAATCATGACACTGTTCACTGCTCATTATCACCTCGAGCTGTGAAGCTAAAAAAAACAAGTCATTTTCACAGTCACTCTCAGATCTCTCAGATAATATTATTTAGTATGCCTCACATGCAGTTTCAGGACCTGAGGTGAAACAAACCATATGTTAGGCTCAGCTCTTGAGCGCTGATGGCTTTTCTTTGTGGTTAATGTGCGCCCTCTAGTTTTTGGTTGTATGTAGTACACCATTAAAAGGTTGGTGAATGCTGCTCTACTGTCAGGGATTTTTGCCAAACCATTTATATTATATAGTAGCTTTCCTTCCATTATCTCTGTAGTATATTGCATAATTTGGGCATTGTAGCAAAATAGTGAGCAGGACAGTTTATAGGATTGTTGTTTATTTAATTAATTAACACTTACTCATTAATAATAGATTGTATGTATATAGTGCTTTTAACAATGCTCAGATACAATTTACATAGGTTTAAAAACGGAGAAGTAAATAAAAGGAAATAACTAAAAATGTGAAATACACATAATCACACATTGAAATATCAAATACTCGTCATAATCACACTTAAAAAAACGTTCAGTAAGCAATCATTAAATTTGATTCAGAAACTGTACCATAGATGTTAATACTGCTGTGGTAATAAGAATAAATGTCACAGAGATGGTTGACATGGTAACAAATCATACAGTTAAACACCATAGAAACAGGTGACATCCTCAACAGTCCTTTTCCACTCTGGAACTCCTGTAAAAGTGAACTCTGTCTGTTTGAATTTGGTTTCCATGACATTCAAAGACAGTTTTCTAGTGGCCAGGTGTAGATGAACAAAGATTTCATCAGTTTTTTGCGTCATGTTCCTGTAGGTGATGGTGACCAACGTCACGTCTCTGCTGAAGACAGTTAAGGCCGTGGAGGACGAGGCCACACGGGGAACCAGAGCCCTGGAGGCCACAATCGAGTGCATCAAACAGGAAATGGCGGTAAGGACGAGCAAAGATGAATAATGTGCATGAATGAATATTAGACCGCGGAAATGCAAAATGACTGCTATCACAAGAATAACAAATATTTTTATCTTTTTAAAATGAATTAAAGCATTAAGTGGCTGACACAGTGAACACCAGTCAGGGCTTTTGTTCGTGGCCCAGTCAGATCTTTGCACTTCTTTTTGGAATGACACCCACCATCTTCTTTCCCAAAGCTGTTTCAGTCCAAGGACGCTCCCAACAAGACGACCACACCCGAGGAGTTCATTCGCATGACTAAAGGCATCACCATGGCAACTGCCAAGGCTGTGGCTGCAGGCAACTCGGCCCGGCAGGAGGACGTCATCCATACGGCCAACCTCAGCCGCAAAGCCATTTCAGACATGCTCACCACCTGCAAGGTTCTTTTTTATCCCAATAACCGATACAAATTCATACATTTAAAAAGTCTAATGTGTTGTATGTTTGTAGGAAACAATAACTCACCTGGATTATTCCCTAAAATATCAAACCAGAGCTTTAATTTGGACCATATTTCTCATAGTGTCCTACTTAGATCAAATTAATAAAAGTATATAAGGAAGATAAAGGATAATATTCCTGCTGAATCTGGAGTGAATGTGTTTGTATCCCTCAGCAAGCGGCCTACCATCCAGAGGTCAGTGAGGAGGTGAAGAACAGAGCGCTGATGTTTGGAGCAGAGTGTACAACTGGATACATCGACCTGCTGGAACAAGTCCTGCTGGTAGGTTGAACACTGAATCAGTAGGTTCAGAGAGATACATGTTTCTTTTTTGTCCGTGTTTGGCTTCGAGTCACAGACAAGATGATGAATGTCTGTGTCGTTCAACAATTTAAGATGCATCGGTTCTGCCGGAATTTCTCTGTTTAATTTTCAGATTTATAAAAAAACTACACTCTCAGCTGTGTACGGGATTGCTCCAACATTGCTTTGAAACTGTAGAATACCGTTTAGATTATTCAAAATAGAATCATTTCATCCATCCATGTACTTTTGGGAGATCAAGTAAATCAAAGGTTTTATGAGCTTGAATTATTCACTGCCAAACAGTTTTAGGAAATTATTTTATATATTTATTTAATAATTAATTTTCATTGTTTCTTTAATGTGTGTGTGTGTGTAGCTCCTGCAGAGGCCCACTGCAGAGCAGAAGCAGCAGCTGGCGGCCTGCTCCAAACGAGTGGCAGGCGCCGTCACAGAGCTCATCCAAACGGCAGAGGCCATGAAAGGTAATGAGACACACACACACACACACACACACACACACACACACACACACACACACACACACACACACTGATACCACACTTCACACACTGACCCCTTTCACAGGACTATATCTGTGTTGTATATCTACATCATCACTTTATTTATTTACTAATGAAGTTTCCTACAAAGCCTGTTGTTGTTTACAATCTCCAGTAGGAGGTCACTTCATATACAAGAGAATGAACGTTTAATTTCCCAAATGACAGAGCAACAGAAACTTTCCTTTAAACAAACTCTTGGTAATATTGCTGTCCTCCTTCTCTCGCCACAGACGGAGGTAAGTCAGCATTGTTTTTGTGACTGATTTCACCAGCTGAGTGAGCTGTTCAACGCCTTCGCTCCTCAGCGCTACTTCTAATTCATTTCATCTCATTTTCAAATCCAGCTGCTCTCAGGCTTCTCAAGTACATGCAGTAGTCGCCTCCATCCATCACGCTTAGTTTTTTTGGGTTTCTCATTTTCATTAAATCACTCATCTTCATTGCAGTTTGTGGCCTCCCATCAACTCTGCATGGGATGTGATGACATGTGGCACTGTTTTTTTTCTTTCTGTGTGATCACTGTGTTGTTGTGAGGCATGTTCTGTTGACACACTACTTTGTGACGTTTGTTTCTTTTTGAAATCCCATTTTCACATGTGAGTCTTGATCCTAACTTCATGTGTGCACGCGTGCCTCAGGTTCCGAGTGGGTGGACCCAGAGGACCCAACGGTTATCGCAGAAACGGAGCTGCTTGGAGCGGCAGCGTCCATCGAAGCGGCAGCGAAGAAGCTGGAGCAGCTCAAACCCCGAGCCAAGCCCAAGGTTGGTGACCAAGAGTGTGATGAGCCACTGTGGGACTTACATAGATCACTACACAGTTTCAGAGGTTTGAACTAAAGAAAAAAAACGTTCATCACGAAGGAAAGTACAACTCATAAAACACAAGTTTTCATTACAATTGTAAATATAAATCTGTAGATATATGAAAGTGGTGGAATAGAAGTAAACCACAATGTAAAAATACCCAAGTAAAAGTCCATTCATAATCCTTTTACATAAGTTGTACTTAATGTACCACCAGTAAAATATACTTTAAGTATAAACATGCTTTATGCAAGATGTCTTCAGTGTTATATAATTATAATTTCATTACTGAGTCTTTTGAAATTATATTTATTGGTAAATATGGAACATTCAATATTTCAGCTTGTTACGATATCATCATTTCTTTAGAAAAATCAAATGTCATGATTAGACCCTGATTGGATCATCCACTAGTACTGAACATTCCATTATCATCACAGCTCACACCTCCACCCACATATACTTACCAATCATTGATTAATATGCACTGAGTTATTATTTCTAATATACTGAGATAATTGTAACTGCTTTATGTACCGTTAGTAGTTTGTTTCTAGTGGGACTCCAAGGACCATTACAAAAATAGAAAAAAGAAGTCTCAACAAATAAAAGTACTGCACTCAGGTTTTCTTAGGCAAAATCACCAGTAAAATGTGTCAATTGTATTCAAAAATAAAAAGTACTTGCAGTGCCTGTGGCTGATAGATAATTAAATATTAAATTTACACAAATGATGAGCCCCTGTTTGTGACAGCATCTAGTCCTGCTGCTTTTTAGATTTAAATGTGCCCACATGTCTTTAGGCAGCACCGTATAGATGTTCTTTACAGCAGTCATTCAAACATGATCTGTCAGGCGAACACAGGATAAATGTCTGTTTGACACTTTCTTTTAGAGCTAAGCTTTTTTTAAATTTTACTTCAAACCAGTTTTGATGTCCTGCGTCTGTGTGTAAACATCTATGTTGTTTTTATGGTTTACATGAATATTTCAGTGTTAAAATTGGAAGTTGGTGCCATCTAACAATAACAAAATCACTGAGAAGTTGCTCTGTGTCTCGTGCCGTCTCCTCCCTGTTTACATCTTTCCATCCAATAATCTTTGTCCTCACTTTAAGATCTCACCCCCACCAGAGTCTCTGAATTTGAACTTTCTCAGACCTCTTCCAGTCCTGGTATTAACATCCGTCCTGAGTGATCCGATCTGAACCCACCCAAATGCGTCTTGAGATCTGATCAGTCAGTCTGAGAGGCATGTGGCCACATTCTTTTCTACGTGTGAACACTCTCAGCTGACGTCCTCTCACCTGCTACAGTTTCAAAATGAGTCAAATGTATTTGTATGCCTCTCAGTGTCCATATGTTGATTTGTTTGTGTCACCGCCACAACACATCTGTAAATCATATCAATATCAGACTGGGTTAAAACATAATTTGGTCCTCTCCAACACAAACGTAACACATGTACATGAATATCTGCATATAGAGCAAATGGGATCCGATCACAAGTGGTGACAGGAGACACATTTTAATACCAAGTGTAAAAAGACGAACTTGGAGCTGTGCCCTTGTGATCAGATCTCTCAGATGAATGTTAGTACCAGGTATGAACAGGACCTCAGTCGTCCATATTTTAACCCAGTTCATTAGGTGTCCATATCATCATCGTTTTACCTCCTGATTCTCATCATTGTAGCAGATTGTTTGAGACTCGTCCTCCTCCGATCATGCATCCATCTGTGCCACTTGTAGCTCCTGTCCCAGTATATGTCCTCTGGTTTCCCAGTTAACCGCCCTCTCCTCCCCACCCTCCCTCCCTCCCTCCCTCCCTCCCTCCCTCCCCCCCTGCCTGCCCCCCACCACCGGAGGCCTTCTCTGCAGGGCTCTGTCTGATATGTTTGATATATTAGGTTGTTATTCAGTCCCAACTATATATCAAACATATTCCTACAGTGTCCCGCTCTGTCTACAGACTTGTGGTGTGAATGTGTTTGTGTGTGAAAGCGTGTGTGTGAATGCGTGCGTGCGTGTCAATAGGTTGACATGAATATGATTGAATGTGCAATACTGGACGTGCATGTAGCTTCTTATCAGCTGTTACAGTTCAGTAAGATACTTAGTTTCTGGCCTTGTGAGGTTTTTTAAACTTTTTTGTTTTTCTGGTTGCTTTTTTCCATCCCAAACCCAGTTCCATTTAATAATGGTGGTGAAATTAAAATTCCATTAAAAGTTTTTTTACAAAAACCTTTGGAGTTATCAATAATAAATCAAATCTTTGTGAGACTGTGGTTACAATTACATGTATTGTAGAACTTGTAGAACAACAATTTAACTTGGTGACTTTAAATACTAGTGGCACTAATAGTTGAAAATTGAAGCCGAGTGAAAGACCCCATTCTGTCTTCTCCCCCCTCAGCTAGCGGATGAGACGCTGAACTTCGAGGAGCAGATCCTGGAGGCAGCCAAGTCCATTGCCGCAGCCACCAGCGCTTTGGTCAAATCAGCCTCTGCTGCTCAGAGAGAGCTGGTGGCTCAGGGAAAAGTGGGCTTGATCCCTGCTAATGCTGTGGACGACGGGCAGTGGTCCCAGGGACTCATCTCTGCAGTGAGTATAAAGGACTGTTTAATGCAGGTTTCAGTCTGAGGCACACAAGCAAACAAAATCATTCAAATGCACTTTTAATTGTCTCCACCAGGCACGTATGGTAGCAGCAGCGACCAGCAACCTGTGTGAGGCAGCCAACGCCTCGGTGCAGGGTCACGCCAGCGAGGAAAAGCTCATCTCCTCAGCCAAGCAGGTGGCGGCGTCCACGGCTCAGCTGCTGGTGGCCTGTAAGGTGAAGGCTGACCAGGACTCGGAGGCCATGAGGAGACTGCAGGTACAGTTTAGTCACTTTTCAAAAGACACCCCAGGTTTCTGTAATATTCCTCATCACATCCAGTGTAGAAATGCTCATATTTACCACAGCAGTTGTAGACGTGGCTGCTCAGCTTCTATAGTTGTCCTCTAAAGTCTACTTAGATTTTTCATGCTGCCTTTTGTTGTTGTTCTGATTGGATGTGTTCCTCACACAGATTGCTGGAAACGCTGTGAAGAAAGCATCAGACAACTTGGTGCGGGCTGCTCAGAAGGCAGCATTCGACAAAGCAGATGAAGACAATGTGGTGGTCAAGACAAAGTTTGTGGGTGGAATAGCACAGGTAGGATTGTTGAGCAGGATTAGGACTAAACATTTTGTCTTTTATCAGTTAGCTCCGGTGTATTATCACAGTGCCTGTGACTGAACATGGAATGCAATGTTTATTGAGACCTAATCACTGAATTAATTGATATTGTGACCTTTTAACAGTACCCTTCAAATGATACAGGATATATCCAGTATAACCAGTTTTGGTGTCCTATGCGGATCATTTTTGCGTCCTTTTGTTTCTTAAAAAAATCCATATCAACTAATGCAAATACTGTATTTTTAACTCAAAACACATAATTAACTGACCATAAAGGAAGCATTGAGAGAAGTGCTGATATTTACTATAAGCATTATGTGGCTTTTGAACCAGAAGGTATCTTAATGACATTTGTAAAACTCCTCTTCATCACTATTTTAAACTCAGTAGAGTTGATCCCTCCACCAAGGACCAACAGTCCCCTTATGAAACCACATTTAAATTCACTTGGTCCAGATTTATATTTGGATCTGCACAAAATTGCACACATTCAGAAATATCTCCTAAGAGAGTGAAAAATTAATCTTGGTCCAATCACTGATCCAGATCCGCACTTACATTTTCCAACAAACCGACAAGGGTTAAAAAGAATCCTCCTTGGAGGTAAAACACGATTGAAACCACAAAATAAACAGTAAAATGTGTTTAGGTACCTGCTGGACAAAATGTTAAATGCTTTATATTAATCAAATGTTTTGTCTGCGTGTCCAGATTATTGCGGCCCAGGAGGAGATGCTGAGGAAGGAGAGGGAACTGGAAGAAGCCAGGAAGAAACTGGCTCAGATCAGGCAGCAGCAGTACAAGTTCCTGCCCAGCGAACTACGAGAGGACAACAACTAATGACTCAACCTCTGCGTCACTGCTGCGTACAGAGCAGTGGGAAGAGCACATATGTCCATGTGAACATGTGTGTTCTGTTAACGGCACACTTGGACAGGTATGTGGCCTACAGCGGCTTCAGAGTCACGTTTGGAGCCCACACAGCACAACGGAAAGATCTTTTAGCGACCACTGTGGGGAACTGACTACTTTCTGAAAACCAACATACAGATTGTGGTGATTTGCCTGAAGAACTGCCTCATGTATAACCTAACCTCTATGACTGATGTAATCTGAACCAGAATGTGACGTGCTGAGGACAAAGCTCATACACTCTCATCTTTGTCCAGAAGCGACACTTTCCTTATTCCGTTTTACAAATTTTCAGCTCAAGCTCACAAACTTTTTAAGATGATGAATTGATTGTATCGCCGCTCATGTCGTATACAGCGGTATAATTGCAACGGTACGTGCAGAGCAAAAATATTTCACCTCGGTACACTGATGTTTTATGAATGTTGGCCTTTTATGCTCCAATTCGGCACCTTAATATCTGTTGTAATCACATGACCTCGGTGTGTGTTGACGTTAATTCTGTGGTCACTAACCTGAATATGAAGGAAGGCAGTTCGGAGTTTTCCTTTAAACACTTGTAAAAGCATCTTTCTTTCTTAACTTTTTTAATGCTGGTGTTATATGGGCTCTACATGCAGAGTTTTGTCCGTGCCCGTGAATATAGGTGTCATCATGTGCGGCCACTGAGACTCGAGGAGAATCGTGTTACTATGTGAAAGCTTTTCCACACTGGACGAATTATTACCATAGAAGGAATATTTATTACTCGTGAGTATTTTTTAGCAGAGAGGGGGCGCAGAGATAATCTCATTTATTTACCATCTCATGTCATGTGATATTCCCTAATATAACATATATTTTTAAATTCCTCATCATGCCAGGTATTGAGACGTCCACACAGTATAAACAGAATTTGATCATGATGCAATAACACGGGTGGTGCTGAAGGGGGCGCTGCTGGCTTCCTTTACACCTTGCAAACTTAAAGTAATAATAAAGGAGAGGATAGTAACTCGGAGCTTAGTTTACTTTTAAGATTGTGTTTAGAGTAATCTGCGACAACACCCTGCATATGAAGGATAGCTGTAAATACCTCAGACCTCTTGAATCAGTTGCCGTGCTTCTTCTATGCGCCTTGTGCTTTGTCTGATGGTGACGACGCCCAGTAGAAAAACTTCCCTCCTTTTATTTTCCTCTCCCATTGATAGGAAATTATTACAGTAGTTTAATTTGTGTTCCCCCAGCAATACTAGATCACTGCCAGGGATTGATCTGAGTCAATTCACCTCCAATTCTGCGGGTTCAGGAAGAAGTCAAATCAAAATTTGGAAATAAATTTGCAATAAGCGAATAACTCTTGTAAGAATTGAGGTTAAACTGAGTGAACTGAAAGTGAAGTGACACTAATGGCTGCAGTTAAACTTTTCTTCTTTTTTTTTTTGTCCGTCCCGATCTAAAGGTGCTTCTGTGTAACTTACTACTCGCTGCAATAGAAGAACCTCTTTTGTTTACCGAGTTTGATTGTAGTGTGTTTGGTTTCCCTCGTCTTACTATATATGGGCTGTGTTTTCTCAATATTAAAGGACAGTATATTGTATCGTGAAGATTCGCTCCTGCTGTGAAACTGCATGGCTTTGTGCTTCAGTTGCATCTCACTTTGTTTATACAGCGACAGAGATAAACTTTTGAAGGATACACTGAGCAATCGCAGAGACATCTCACCACGGTGAGCAGGTTGAATCCAGAGGTGTTTTCTGGCATTGTGTTTTGTGTGTTGGAGTGGGGGTGGGAGGGGAATATTCACTACTCATCAGTCAAGTCCGTAGAGTTTTATGATTAGTGCCTTAGTCCGTAGCCCATACAGTGTCTGGTCTGCTCCGAGCGGGCAGCTTCACCTCATCGGTCAGTAGAAGGTCCAGGACGAGCTGTTTGTTTTGGGAATGCAGGTTTATGTTTGTGGGTTTTCTAAAACGTGATGCCCCCCTTTGTTATTGTACTGTTCCTCTTAAAGTGCTGAACCAAGTGCATCCCCTTTATCTCTCTCTTCTCTCTGCCGCATGTAAAGCCTTTGGGGGATGACAGAGGAACTGTCAGCCAGTCAAAAAATGTGCACCATCAGTATGTATATTATATATATAAGTATATATATGCACACATTTTTTGTACTGGATTCCATGGGCATGTACCACAGTGCTTCTAAACTACGACAGACTGCACTCTCAGGTCTGTCAACTGCTTTATTGTACGTTATGATGTTTTTTGGATGGGCTTTTTTTTTTTCTTTGTGCTTTTAAGCCTCTTTGAAAGATAAATGTGATAAGAACATTTGGATATATCTGTCACCATTAAGATCATGATGTGGAGTATTTGAAGTGTTCTGTATGTTTCCTCTCCTTAACAGAAATACGGCTATGAAGTTAGGACGATTAAGATAAGTGGTAACATACGATATAAAAGATATTTATCTGGCCTCAATAAAACTATTTTTTGTATTCACTGAAAAATAAAGCATTTCGATGGAAATAAGTGTGTCGAGATTTCTTCTTTTGGTTATACAAGTTCGTTCCTTAATTTTTTCATTGAATCTTTATTTGAACTCAGGAATGTGATGTGGTAGAGAACATATTCACATTAGAGCCAAGTACAGAAAATAAACAAAAGATAAACAGCAAAAGTAAAAACCTGGGGAATAAGTACAGTACATACAACCAAACTTTTTTTTTTAAACTAAAACAAGAACGGCTGGAGGTAAAACAAGGTACTAGAGTGAGGAAAAACTACAAAAAACACCTTTGAACAGACGCAGAAATTAACAGAAGTATGGTTATAACACTAATCACTACTGCATCCAACTGCATTTTAAGAACAGTAAAAAGCTCTAAAGAAGCACATTTATTCATCTGTATGATTTAGCTGTGGAGACCTGGTATACCCTCCTCACATTTGGCACCTCAAGATGATACATCACATTGGAAATTTGAAACGTCTACTTGACCTATATTTCATTATACAACAAACTATATTCGTCTCAATACATCAATGTTAAAAAGTAGGACATGGAATACGGTTAAAAGTGAAAACATTGTCATCACAGATTGTTGATCAAGACTAAAAATCTGATTAAACATTTAATATGATTTCAAAATGTACTGAGGTTGAATACCCACATTTTATACAAACTTATACTCCTGTCAGTTTAGAAACTGCTCAGAAACAACATGTAGAACTTTATTTGGGTAAGTAAAACTTACTGAGAGTAAAACTGAGCATTTTACTGAATAAATAAAACATGAACCCTTTGGTTCCTCGTCTCAGTCCGTGACTTCCTCCCACAGTGTTTCAGCAGCAGCCCAGACACTGATGAAGAACCACTGTGACCTCTGCAGCCTGAGTGAATAGCAGAGAGATGAGTCTTGGCAGGTGAATAAGGTCTTTAAGTGTCTGTGTCAGTTTAGTGTCAGGACGAGATGGGATTTCTGAGTCAGCACTAAATCTGAAGCCATAGTGAGTCCAGGCTCTGAACTGAGAACTGTGCTAAATTTGTCCAGCGCTAAAATCTGAGGAGGCAATGTCAATTACAGTTGCACAGCTGCTCCAAGAACTCCTTTTAAACCTGGAATCCATATTTTATCATGGAGAAGGTTTTTAACGCTGCTACTACTACATACCTTTCTCATGTGAAAGAAATCTAAAGTTCAGTGACTGTTAGACATTTTTCTGAATAACAAGAGGCCCTGTTGCAGTGGTTGGGCTCGGGGGGGGGGGACACAGCAAAAACCTTGGCTAAAAGGACAAGAGCATTGAATTGAATATGGAGAAGCAGCTGATGGAAGACAGCTCATCCATTACTTTTATGTCCTGAATCTAATTATAATAAATGTGAGAAAGTGGGTACGCAGCGAGGTCATAAGCTAAAATAAGCTAAAAAAAAAAAAAGATTACCTCCACTGTCTCTTTGTTTCTCTCTCAGCCTCTTTTACCTACAGTCACCTCAATTTTCACATTTGACTTTAAATCAAAGGTTCAGCCTGAGATCAGGACTTGGGGTCAACGTTCACTTTTAATATTTACTATTTTTATGAGTAGTTCTGATAAAATGTATATATTTAAATTGTATTTTGTTATCATTTACATTTTTATTCAAATTGCTTGTATGGTTTACCTTCAATTGTTTTCATGTTTAATTTGTAAAGCACTTTGTAACTGCATTGTGGAAGGTGCTCCATAAATAAAGTTGTATTATTGTTATCAGGTTGTTGTTGCTGTGTTACTCCACAGACAGAAAAAGACACAGCAGGGATACTGGACCAAGCCCTTGTGCACGGCGGCGAACACACTCATCACATTGATGTGGTTACATGACCTCACACATGAGCTCTGTACGTCTAAACCCTCTGCGATAAGCTTCATTTGTTCGGACCCGGGGGGATTTGGCGCTACACTAACATTGTTCCTCCTCCATACTTTTAATAGCTGAGTTGGAAGTGAGAGATTCCAGTCTCCATATTAACAATGAAATCATCACATAACTGTTCTCACATTACTCACTCAGCTGCCTCAACACATCTATACCAGCTTTTATTTGTGGTTTGACACTGAGGTTCGATTAAACTGTAAAACTAATGAATACTTATTGGCATTATAACAAGATATGAATGAAAGCTGTCAAACATATAGAATGTTGATGAAACAAAGACTTGTCTACAACATGAAATCAGTGCATGACCAACAATAATAAAAATAATATTAATAATAATAATCAAATCAAATCTCAAAGACCTTTAAACTCTACAGGCCACACTATCACTGTTAGAGTGGTCACATTTCCCCATGCATGATGGGAATTCTGAGGGTTATTTTAATTGTCACAGCTGTCTGTCATATGTCTCCAACAGAATAATCTCATCCTCACAAGGGAGCTTTTTTTGTCCAAAGAACCTTTTGTTTTGAAAGGGTACATCTTTATCCTTTGATGTAAGTAATTTCATGATGAACAGACAAATAAAACGTGAAATGTTTGTATAAAAATGTTGATTTCCTCTGTGAAATACTCACAATGAGTCGTTCAATACCTGATTTAACAGCAGAAATATGAACTATTATACCTGTTTTCACTCATTCACTGGAAATGATCAGTAAAAACATGTGTAAAAAAAAGTGTAGATTACTGCTGCAGTAGTGTTAATAATTTAATGTAAGGGGCAAAATCCAAAGAATCATGAGGACAGTTGTCTGTGCTGCAGGAGAATCTTGACCATGCATTCTGGCCCTAGAATGAAAAATAGAAAATTCAAATTTTAATTGTAACGCCAAGTCCACAAACCGCTGAGGCCATCCATCTATGTAAATCATTAATTGTTGGACAGGTACAGAGTGGTGATGTCTGTCTCTCTATCCATCCAGGGTGCTAGGGTGACATGGATTGCACCATGAGCCCCTCTGATCTCTGCATATGAGGGGAATCCCTGGCTTGCTACTAAACAGCCCACAAAACACATGGCGGGATGACAACTCAGTGACAGCTGACGGCTTAAAAAAAAAAGCCCCACACCAAGGGTATCAGGCTGGACCCCCACAGAGGCACAATATAACAGAATGAAACATGGGGGGAAAACAGGGATCATTTGATTTTACTAAAGTAGACATTATAAAATCTAAAACTTTCAAAGTGTGATAGCAATCTATTGAAGTATTCTGTTTCTTCTTCAGCTACAGATTTATGTGTGATAAATCACTACTCAGAGAAAGAAGTAATAATGAAGTGCTAAAGGTTTAAAATGTCATATAGCCTGTGTTTCTATAACAACAATTTCTTTCACAAATTAACCAAAATAGTTCTGATTTTCAAGAAAGCCTTTTCCTAAAGCTTGGTGAGGGTGGGTGTGGCTATAAAGGGACACAGAGAGTCCAGCAGGTGCTTTTCTACAAAGTAAGATCCCAATATATGCACTCAACAAAACACAAGCAGGAGAGTGAGGGACTAACAGAGGAGGATGCAAAAATCTAAAGGCATCTTAAAAGGACAAATAGTATGGGTTGTGGACAAAAAGAGAGGGCTGTGCATAAAATACTACATAACAGTGGTGTACAGTATGTAAGTAAAACATATTTAACATAAGGAGATCACCCATTATTTCCCCCCTTAAACTTATATTTATGATTCTTCTCGAGGTCTAACTTTCCCGACTAAATCAGTTACTGTACAGGCTATAGTGGACTGTAAACTTTCAGTACTCAGCCGTCCACCAGTCGTAACAACCGCTTGTGTGTGACAGCTGCGTCTGAGCCAGTGTCCCTCTGAACTATCACAGAGGTGAAGCGAGGGGGCCATTCAAATGCCAAAGCTGTGTCTTCCACTGTGTGTTCATGCCGCTATGTCCACTGTGGCCCACTGGAGATATAGCTCTCGGGCATCTATTACCTACGAGAGGAGTTGAACAAGCTTGATGATATACTCCTACGTATCGGATTCCTGCTCGGATGTTGAACTATGCAGTGAGGGAGGTGCTGAAAGGATCCCTGGAAGACAAACTGGCTAATATGACACCCCCACAGAGGGTGACGAACTTTCACAGGGGCTTATCCAATTAGATATATATGTGTTGTATGAATATATCTTTCATACATGAGGTGCAATGACAATTCAGTCTGGTAACAATCTGTTGAAATGCTGTTGTTGTGAATAAATAATGTGTTTACAGGTCTAAAATCCTGTATTTTGGCACTAAACATGAAAAAGTATAATACAGTTGTAAGACTCCGGCCAAACTGTGTCTCATGCTCACAAATGGATTCTGGGGTATATTCCTGAGTGAATATTAAGTCACTATTACAAGCATATTTCTCTCAGATCCCCCCCTCCTGAGGGGCTACTACCTCCATGACTCTTGTCAATTCCTGCCTGTCACTTGAATGGTGTGAGAAAAAGGAGTGGACGTCTTGGTGTGAGGGGAGGAGGGGCCCTCTGACGTATATGCCCCATGTATAGTCACAGAAGAGATCAAATGTCTCTCAAGAGCGAATCAGCGATGAGATTCATAGAAAAGAAAGTTCACATGTTGGCAAGCAGCTGTGCTTGCTTCCCATAAAGTAGTGGGTGTCCAGTAACTGCCCTGCCAAAACACGTATTTGACTCACTACATCGTGAGCGAGCTCCCACTCCAGCTTGGTGTTAAGTGTGGTTCAGACGCCCCGTGCCTCTCATTCAGTTTCTTTTTTGGTTTCGCGCGGACACCCCCCGACACTAAGCAGCCATGGATGCCATCAAGAAGAAGATGCAGATGCTCAAGCTCGACAAGGAGAATGCCTTGGACAGAGCTGAGCAGGCCGAGTCAGACAAGAAGGCAGCTGAGGACAGGAGCAAACAGGTCGGCATCCACTGCGGAACTTGCACTTGCGCTTTTACGCACTGGGGCAGATGGCACAGTGCGCTTTAGCGCTGCTTGGTTGCCGCATGGCTAGTGTCCTGTCACTGAGGATTGATATGTATCATCATAACATTTGATTAACTTTGAAAAACACAATATACATATAATATATATTATTTTTTAAAACATTTTTTAAACATTTGGGAAAACAGATTACAGTTTACATTTGCTATTGTATTAGGCACGATTTAGCTATGATATCTAATGTTATGCCTATTTTATTAGCCTAAGGGCTTTTGCAATTGGTTAATTGGTGTTGTGATTGAAAATGAGCACATACAACACGATAATGGTGTTGGAAGTAAATCTCTTCTTGTTCCTCTGTGTCCCAGCTTGATGATGACCTGGTGACACTGCAGAAGAAGCTGAAGTCAACTGAGGATGAGTTGGACAAGTACTCTGAAGCCCTGAAGGATGCCCAGGAGAAACTGGAGGTCGCTGAGAAGAAGGCCACAGATGTGAGTTTGTGTTGATGGCCCCACAGATTGGTGGAGAAGCCCCTGTAGGGCGATGATAATGTTATGACCCAGAGCCACCCCTTGGGCCTCCCTCCAGGAAACTAAGATTACCAGCCTCCATACAGATTCTCTTACAATTAAGTTATGCAATTATCAATCATATAGGAGGCCTGGGGGCAGTATAGGATGAATAAATGGATATTTAAATTTAGCTCTTGTGCTGTAGATGTTAAGATCACAGCTCAGTGGCCTACCAGTGCATTACACAACCTTTTGGACGAATCTGAGGACCAGTGGAGAGTTTCAGACGTTTTACAGGCATATTATGGCCTGTACAATCCCTGACAGACTTGTGGTGATGCTGGTTTCAGTTGACTTTCTGCACTTATGTCTGATCACAATGACGTTACAGGTTCATAGGCTGCTCTTAATGGGACACTCATTTCAACTAACTGATTTTGTCAAAATCAGCAAAGACGCCATAAACAAAGCACAAATCTAATAACATTATCAACATAGCCTGCCATGGGATAATGTAAGATAACCTCTGTTGACCTTAAACATGGACTTGATTAATCAATTGATCGATTGATTGATTCACTGATTGAAAGATTGACAGGGGACAAAAGTAGACGCACAGATTAGAGAGATGGACTGAAAACTAATATAACCAACTGTAACCTACATTTGTTAGGATTAGATTTAAGCTAAACTGTATGGAACATTATAGTAAGTAAATAAATATTAAGTAGACTAGTGTCTTGTTGAATTCGTAGGGCATGATAAAGTAGCATTGAGAACACAAGTAGGCCATAAAAAAGCACTTTAGGGATGCAACATGGTTGTAGGTCATAATGTATCTACAGAAAGCAATGTTGTTAGCATAAAATAAATGTCATTCGGATTGATGATGATGATGATGATGATGATGATAATAAGAATAAGAAAAATACTATAATAATAATAATACGGGATTTGGTTTATGAACTTGACTATTAACGTAAACTAATTAGTCAGTTAGTTAGTCAGTTAGTGAGTGAGTGAGTTACTAGTCTCATAGTGTCTGTATCTAATGACTGAGTCAGTGTGTGATGTCTGAGCTGAGGCTGTGATAGGGTGAGCTCACTGCACCAGCAAGGGATGCGCTCCAAACACACCATGAATCAAACTGTTGTGAAACAGACTGAAAGTACAAAGGCACGACACTGAATTCATTTGAAAGAACAGACGACACGAGCGCAGCTTGTTTACTTTCGTCTTCCCTGGATGAACGTAGTTGAGTGCGTTTTTAAAAAATCTGGTACTTCCGGGACCGATGGCACGTCCCAATCCTCATCAGCAGTTGATTAGAGGCGGTGGGGGCAGGGATCAAACGCGCCGCATCCTCCGAGAGTGTGCGTGAGTGTGCGTGAGCGAGCCCGCACACCGCAAACAGGCAGACAGACAGAGAGAGAGCGGGGGGACCACACCAGTTTATAGCCCAGATACAGGAGTGACAACAGGGAAGAACGAGGTAAACATGGCCGGTGGGAGCTCCCTGGAAGCCGTGAAGAAGAAAATCAAGTCGCTGCAGGAGCAGGCCGATGTGGCGGAGGACCGAGCCGCGCTGCTGCAGCGGGAAGTGAACCAGGAGAGGACCGCGAGGGAGGCAGTAAGCTGCTGCTAATCACCTAAGGCAATTAGTCCGCAGGCTGCCGGCGGCATTAGACGCAAATCTGCTCAAAAAGCGTGGCCGCCGGGGCCCAGACAGCGGCCGTGTGTGCAGTCAGGTACCGGGTAGACATGTTGGAAGTCGGCCCCCGCTGCAGGGTGCGCCGAGGAGGGGAGGATGGAGTTAGGAGAGATGAGGGACGAAGGGCTCCACCCGAACACACCACCCGCCCTGTAACCACCGTGCTAACAGCAGCACCGCAGCTCCTCATGCAGGGAGTTAGCTGGTGGGATCCCAAAGGAGCTGCTGCTGTTTCTCCTCTGTAAAGTACAGCCATGTTTAGTAGCTAATTTGTTGGTGGGACAGAGATGAGTAACTCACTGTGAGACAGGAAGTTGAAGGTGTAAAAGGGAAAAGGAAGGGAGGTGGAATTAGCCTAACATTTTCCTGAAATGCACAATGTTGGGTTTTGGGTGTTGGGTTTAAAATGCCTCCCATCCCCTCACCCTGTGAGCCCATCAGAGCCTGCATCCCTCCCTGCAGGGGGCCCATGACCCAGCCCCACCCTCACTGCGGACAGACCACAGAGGGTTTGGGGATGTGTTAAGCCTGCGAATGCAACTCAAACTTGACTGATGATTGTGGTGATGTGCTCTTTCCCTAGGCTGAGGGTGATGTAGCCTCCCTGAACAGGCGTATCCAGCTGGTCGAGGAGGAGTTGGACCGTGCTCAGGAGCGTCTGTCCACAGCTCTGACCAAGCTGGAGGAGGCTGAGAAGGCTGCTGATGAGAGTGAGAGGTGGGTTTCTGGCACCTGCAGAGACCGACCACCCACTGGATCAACACACTCGGCTCACATGCCTTTCTCACAGCGCATTTCAACCATAGGTTGTGCACAGAGCCAAACATTTTTAGCCTCGCGTCATCTCCTATTAAAGAAGAAAAGCCTGTTCTGAATCCCCCACCGCACTTAAATGTATGCTTTTACTTATTGTCTATCATATACATTACATATTGTTATGTCAGTAATGCATATACAACCAATCCCTCTTTGACAAAAGCTCAATCGCCAGACTACTGATTGATGGGTATCAGCATTTTTTCCCCACTTCCCCAATGTGATTTAAATCAGTAATATTGATTTGATAATATCTAGAATCTCTCTTGCTCCGGATCTTTGTCCACTCTCAAACTTCAGATCAGATTCGGGCTCAAACATGTATGAATGTATTTGTAGTTGCAATTTCCAATCAATTGTGCTCTGCTACTTGTTTTTAGTTATTTAGCTTTGCTTTTACAACCTAAACACCCGGTGCTAGGTGCGATGGTTTCCTGATATTCGGCCAATCAAAAGAAGGTTGAGGTCTCTTATGGAGGCCTTGGCTAATATTGCCTGTTTCAGTCAAAAGCTGCCCAACTGTTAGTTTTGAGTTAAATAGACTGTTTTTGAACTGTGAATCATGCAGAGTTACTGTAGCCGAGTGCCAGAATAAAAATACGGAGCAGGAAATGAGCATAATGGGTCTCCTTAAAGTTTATGGTCCCATGCTGTTGCAAACTTTTTGAAGCACTGTGGTCATGTTGGCTCTGAATCCCATTCAAGACAAATAAGAAAATGAACGAAGAGCACTAAAATACAGGATTGTGCTAAACTCTGGTATTTTAAAGATCATAGATTTCATTTAATACATGTTGAGCTACTCCATTAACCTTTGGCTCAGCGCTGCAACAAGTGGCTGTAAGTAATATTGCATTTATGTACTTAAACAGCAGAAAAGCAGTTATTTTAATGATTTTTAGCATAATTCCATGACTAAATTATTTATTTTTGCCTTGTTAGAATTGTTGATATCCATATCTTCATGACTAATGCAGTAAAACTCATGACCAATCGTAGAAGAGGTGGTACATTTGTCTTTGTTCGGTGGACATAATGGTCACACTTGTTGCCTAAAGTGTACGATGTAAGTGGAAGACTGTGTAGTTCTCCTTGTGTTTCAGACTAGCTTTGCCAGCATGTGACAAGAATCAAGGAAACATGTTCCCCTGTGAACTTAAAGATCCACATTTTCAGAGACAAACCACTTGTTTCTTGTCAGTCAGTCCTCGCCATGCCGGGCCTGCTGTTGTGCTTACCTGCCGTGCTTTTTTTCTTTCCCTCAGAGGCATGAAGGTTATTGAGAACAGGGCGATGAAGGATGAGGAGAAGATGGAGCTGCAGGAGATCCAGCTGAAGGAGGCCAAACACATTGCTGAGGAGGCTGACCGCAAATATGAGGAGGCAAGTTTCTCAGCTGTTCACTGTGGACTTAGTGCTACATGCTTTCACTTCAATGTCACAGCTGCCATCTGTGGCTGTCTGCTGTCGGATGAATATTGTTGCTGCAGAGTCGCAATCCATCATGGATTTAATCCTTATGTGTAGAACTAGTGTGCGACTAAACTGTGCATGTTGTGACTTAAGGTGGCCCGCAAGTTGGTGATCATTGAGAGCGACTTGGAACGTACAGAGGAGCGCGCTGAGATGTCTGAGAGGTAACCGTTCCCCCCCCCCCCCCCCCCCCCCCATCTGTTTCTCCAAAGTCACAACAATGTTGCTTTTAATTTTCCTCACATTTCTCTTTCTATCTGCTGCTTCTTCGACCACACTTAAAATGAATAGCAAGTGCTCTGAGCTGGATGAGGAGCTGAAAACCGTGCAGAACAACCTGAAGTCTCTGGAGGCTCAGGCAGAGAAGGTAAGATGGCCGACGGAGAAGATTCCCAGCAAATGCTCCACAGTATAAACACCAGAACATTATGATTATATTCGACTTACGCTGCCCTTTGTGTGTAACCACAGTACTCGCAGAAGGAGGACAAGTACGAGGAGGAGATCAAGGTTCTCACAGACAAGCTGAAGGAGGTGAGTTCATCCTGCAATTTTTTCTATTAATTCTATAATGCCTTTTTAAAAAAATGCTGATTGGGATTCGCCTGAAGTATGCTGACTATATCTTTTTTTAGTAGTGATGTAAGTGTTGTCTAAGGCTGTGGTTAGTAAATGTAAACCTCTTAATGGGAATTGCTAATGTTTGACTGTATCCCTCCACTCAGGCTGAGACCCGTGCTGAGTTTGCTGAGAGATCTGTCGCCAAGCTTGAGAAGACCATTGATGACCTTGAGGGTATGTATCTTTTCCACTTGCTTTTTCAGCACTTGCAGAGTTTATATTCGTATTTTTCACAGAATGTTATTTGGTTTTTACTGTATTCAACCAGTCGGCACAAAAAAAGTAACCCGTACAGTGTTCTTCATATTGTAAAAACACGTTTTCTCAATGGAACACTCACAAAGGAGAAAAACGTTTCTCTCCTATAAACGGTTCAGTAGTTAGAGGTTATTTATTTCATCAGCGGGATGTTAAAGAGTCCCTGGGTTAAATATCTGTACTGTCACTTCTCTCCTGCTGAGAGAAGAAACAAGTCCGTGATCCTCAGAGGCCAGTGTGATATTATTCACGTTGGCAAAATCATTTCTCACGACAGTGCTGTTTGACATTTTGCTGTAGTGACTGTTCAAGGCCAACGAGTTGCGAGCGGCCCTCACAGGGTCACGGAACATGTGAGGCTGTTTCTCAGTGACTCCTCAAGAATCTGACACAATATCACCAGCTGTTCCATGAGCCCTTCCTATTTCTGTCCTGCTCTTTTTTTTTTTTTTATTTCTCAGTCTCTCCATTTGTGTTGCCCTTTTGACGTCTGTTCTCTTGACAACTCTTATTATTCTTTTTCTGTCTTTTCTATTTTATTTCAAATCCCTCGCTGCCTCCTCATAATAATCACCTCACAATAGATGAGCTGTATGCCCAGAAACTGAAGTACAAGGCCATCAGCGAGGAGCTGGACCACGCCCTCAACGACATGACTTCCATGTAATTCACCACACGCTTGTTTTGTGCCTTAGTTATCAATCCCTCTAACAACTTTGCCAACATACAATAGCTCCCTCTTGTGGCATGTTTGGGTGAAGTGAGTTTTACTGTTAAATGTAGGGTATGATGGGATGGATTTTTTAAAAATTCTTAAATCCTCCCTAACCTAACTGCTTTTATAACATTGTTTTGGCTTTGGACTAATTGTGTTTTAAAGATGTTTATAACTTGGCTCTTCGGCTTGATCTTCCCTCATAGTTTCTAGCAACATGGCAGTTCATCCTCACCAGATTCTCAATCTTTTTTTGTCTTACCTCTTACTTCTGCATCCCTTTTTCTGCTTTGGTTTTGCATGACTGTTATCTTCCAATCCTCCTGTTTCTCTTTCCAACACTTTTGTTCTTCTCCTTTTTTTTCACAGCTAAATGTTTACACCCTTCACTCCAGAAGCTGGTTGAACGTCTTCATCTCTCATCCTATTTCTTTACTGCCCCACCACCACCACTACTGCACAGTGGGCAGTCGCTGATATCATCCATTTGTCCACCTCTCGTACAGACCTTTTGAGCCCCATTACTTTCTGTAAAATAAACATTATTCCATTAATGTCAGTCCTTCCCCTTTTCTCCTGCCATGTTTCTTTATTTCCATTTGTCCCACCTTTTTTCTTTTTTTTTTTGTTAAATATTTGTCTTCTGTATTTATTTATTTTGTCGAGTAGCTTTTGAATAAACTCTGAAGCTCCTCTCCCATTCGCTGCTCCTTTTTCTCTCTCAGAGGACTGTAACTTGGTATAATTGCAATGTTTAGGTGGTAAGTAATCCTGCAAAAAAGAAGACATTTGATGTCAAGCTCAGCTTGATTCCCTGCACCAAAAATCAATAACCTTGAATGTGGAATATTCATTGGTCACAGCTCAACAGGGTGGTTCCGGCCGTAAAACTCCCATTTATTTTCTAAATGGAGATTTTGATTATCAACCATAATGTTTTTACCATCCAATGTAACCTTATGCTATGAGATTGAACAATGTTATATCCCCTGTAGAAGTCTGTATGATATCAACAGTGTATTAAGAAAAACACGTTTAGTTTTTTTCAAATTCAAAGTTGTACTACACTATCCCGCATCCTCAAGTGTAATAGCAATGTCTGATTGATTGAGCTCTCCGTTACCATGGAAATGTTTACCACAATCGCGAAAATCATGTCTGCTACGATTGGCTAGGTTACTATACACTATACGACTTGCATACAAGTTATAGGTTCTAGGCTTAAAACTTTAAAAATTATAATAATGTTTGGGTAATGTGAACATCAGCTTGTTAGTCCTGTGGGAAATAACAGGATGATTTCTTAATGTTGTTTATGATCTTTAATGCAAACTAACACTTGTTTAATGATGAACTTCACTGCAGCACTAACTCTTTGTGGTCTGTACTAACCTGCCTTCTGTCTCTTTCCCTTTTCTCTTCTCTGCTTTCTGACTGACAAGACCATCTATACAAGCAGCTTGAGAAAAACCGCCTTCTGACCAATGAACTGAGAGTAGCCTTAAACGATGCCTAAACTGGAGTGGGCTCATCTGCTTTAAGTTTTCTGGAAAAAAAGAACATAGGCAATTGTGTCTCTGACACACAACTTGCACTAAACCAAACATTTCTGTCAACAAGTAGGACGAGGAAGACTTTCACATTATGCATGATCAAACCGCAGATTTAGAGGTTAACCTGACACCCTCAGTTACAGAATGAATTTGATAAGTATTCTCAGTCATTGTCAGGGCTGTAGCACATGAATCCAGTAATCTGTACTGCTGTTGTTTGGGGGGGTGGTGTAGGCTGATTATGCAGACCAAAATGTTTCATGGACTAGAATTCCTTCTGCATCCCTGAACTCGCCTCCAAAAACAAGGACAAGTTTTCATTACAAATGGTCAAGCATCAACCAAAAGTAAGATAGAAGGTGTTCAGCTTTACAGAGAACTAAACCACTCATTTTGGTTTTATTTCAAGTTTGATTTGATTAGTGGGAGTACATTTGTATCACTATAATCGTGTTTGATCAGGGCACTGTCAGTGTTTTTAAACAGGCTTTGCTTTAATATCACTGGATTTTAGTGACGTGGTTCTGAACCCTGTGATGGTCTCGATCATTTCAGAGAAAGCTTGACAGGCTGTCACTCAAACTCTCCCTGGTAGATCTTTAGATATATTTTTCAATAAGCATATCACCTAAAACAAAACCTCCTGAATTGAATAAAATCGCAAACTAACACAGGCGATAGGTTAAAGTTAAAAACCTGGCTTCTGAAATACATTTTTAAACCAAACCCAGCTATTGCAGAGGGAGTTTGATTCTGTATGTAGCAGTAAGGATGAAGTACTGACCATTGGCCTGTGTAGAGATATTCACAATAACTGTTTCTACTAGTTTCTCATTATTAGTGGTCAGATTGGTGCTCATAATATTTTTTTAAAGTCTTTTTTTTTTTTTTAATTGATCCAAAACTGCGTTGTTGGGGTGTTTGTACTTAATACTAAAGATCATAAGTATCATTCAAGTCCATAGATTTGGAAAAACTTAACAACTTGCCTTAGGTGATATTATTTAGTCCTTAACTCAACCCATGCAGTCATGACTACAGTCCTGTCTTTAGCTTGATTATGATATTCAATATTCTTTAAAGATAACGTTTCAAAATGGAAGTTGAGTTTGTGGGATTGGCTCAGGGTATCTGAGTTGAGGAAATGTATTTGCTTATTGAATGTTAACTTATATTATTGGGGAAAATATAGAATATCAATTCCTCAAACTAAAGTTTGAAACAATATCCAACCAAAGTCTAACACTGTCTATTAACCTGGAAAAGAGCTTTGTCTGCTATAGTGTGTGCATCTCTGCGCTGTTTGTTCTCCGATGTTTAACTGATGCAATGCTATATTAACAGATAAACTCACGCGTGCTCAAGAAGAAGGCCTGAGGGTAAAACAGACGCTGGATCAGACTCTAATGGAGATGATTAACATTTGACCCAGCTTTGTTCCCCCGCCCCACGATGCTTCCTCTGCTGTGAATATGGCTGGCTCCCATATACGACTGCTGCCAATAATGTGAGGAGTTGTTTCTATGTCTCCTCTGAACCTGTTGTCCTGAAGAACCACATTCAACACAAGGTAGCACAGAAGCTTCTATAGCGCCCCTCAAACTATACTGTTTCCCTCACACACTGTATTCAAAGGTTAGTTACAATTCACTGTATATCTTAAATAGGTTTATATGTATGTTCAAATAATTTGCACTTTCTGGGGAGGAAAAATCCTGCACATAACCATCATGATCAAAGCCATAAGTTATGCCAAGTTACACAAAAGGGACTTTTATTATGTGTACTTTTGTAAAGTTGCTTCTTTGTCTTTGATTCTTCTGTATTGTAAACATGTATTAAGTGGCAGTAGCATAGTTGCTTGAATGTATTGTTCTGTTCCAGCTGAGTGAGAGAAATGTCTGCGCACTGTACTCACTTCTCTGTTCATTTTGAGAAACTGATGTTTGATTTGTCTCTCGCATTTTATCTTGGAAATGTAAAGATCATAAATAAATAAATTGAAGTATAATGTACTTTAAGTCTGGCATCATTACAAATGTTTTTCAATATTGTGAAAAAGACAGGTCGAAAATTGTACATGTCAAATAAGAAACTGGTTATTTCAATATGAAATGACTATACTTTTAATTTATGTTAGCAACTCTAGTAAACTTTTACAACTGAAGTGCCACTGGTAATTAAAATGTAGCCTTGTGAGGTACTGTGCAACTTCCCACTTTGTTGCATCATTTCATGGCAGTCAAATTTAAGAATGACCCTCGGAGTGCAGACCTCTGCCAAGGCCAAACAGTCCCCTTATAAAACCACATTCAGTTTATTTTTTTTAATTATTGGATCTGCACCAAAGTTCACACACTTAAAAAATATCAATAAAAAATATATCAATCCCCTTAACATGCCATCCACATTTCCATCAAGATCCATGCATTATTTTGAGAAGTCACAATATCTGTTAAAGGAAAGTTGGGGGGATCCTGGATCCACCCTCTAATCCGGATCTGCACCAAAATTGAATGGCTTCTTCCCTAACCCACACTGCATCCTTTCAACAAGTTTCATGGTGATCCATCCTATAGTTTTTATGTAATCTTGTTTTAGGTAAGATAATCAAAAATGTATTGATCCACACACCGGGGAAATTCAGTTGTTACAGCAGCCGGCAAGTTAGAACGAGGTAAACAATCCAACATAAAAGAACTGGGACAGAGGAAGTAATAAGTATTGTTATATGAGCCCAAACCCTTAGAAAACTAGTATGAGGTGTCTGCCAATGACCTTATTTCAGGCTGTGGACTCAGTGTGGATCACAGTGAGCTTTTAGCCCATGAGTGGCTTTGCTCGAGAATAGTTTATAAAAGTAGTGCTAAAGAGATTGTGCAGGAAAATGCTAATTTTAGAGCAATATTTTTCAAAAATAAAAAATTGTGCACCAGAAATATATTGTTCTTGTGACACGGTCATAAGAAACATTATCTAACAATGCTCGTTGTCAATACGAACCTTTAAAAACCTTTTGAACCTAAACTGCCGCAGCACCTCCTCGCCGCAGAGGGCGCTGTGTGTCCACCTGGCGCCTCGGCAGCGGTGGAGAAGCGGAGTTGAAAGTTCGCAGCTGGGCGGCCGTGCTGTAGAGATCTCGAGACTTCAGAGATAGCTATGGATGAAGATCAGGATTTGGCTGCTGCGCTACAAGACAGCAAGGCCGCGTACGTGCTTAGTAATGTCGCTGAAGTGGTGGAACGGATTCTGACCTTCTTACCGACCAAATCTCTCCTCCGGATCGCAAGGTAACGGGAAATGTGACGTTAGCTAATGCTAATGGCAACGCTAATGGAAGTGAAACTATGTTTGCAGACACAAGGCGAGCAGATGGGAAGCTAACGAGTCAGTGGGTCTGCTCTTTGTGTATTTGAGGCGCTTTGTAGTGTTTTTTTTATTGTGTATTCTTGACAGAAACACGAGCTGGATAACTTAAGTTAATCAAGTTTTTGTTTGGCTAGCAGCTGAAGCTAAGTTCGTTCGTGGTTCTCCTCAGTGTGTGCAGGCTGTGGAGAAACTGTGCCCGCAGGGTGTTGAGGACCCAGCAGCATCTCACCTGGGTGTCCGCCTGTGGCCCGTCCGACACCGAGGTCCATGCCCTCTGCAGCATCCTGGCTCAGGAGGTGGAGGTAAATACACTGAATACTGAGAGAGGGCTGTAGCTCCAGAGAAGACAGTGTGTAGGGGACCTTGTTTAATATAATACATCCTGGTAGTAAGTATTGGATGAACCACTTAACCAAAATGATTATGCAAGAGAAACGTTTTAGCTTGAGCAGCATGTTTATATGATGTTTTACATAATTTGAATCAGTAGCGATTCAGACACAGTGATGCTAAATCAGGAGTAGGGTTGCAAAATTCCGGGAATATTCAAAGTTGGAAACTTTCCATGGGAATTAACGGGAATTAATGGGAATAAACTGGAAACTTTGGGGTAATTTATACTAACTGTATTTACCTTGTCATACACAGACATAAATATAAACATTTTTTTTTGTCATAAGCAGACATGCATGCAAACATTTCTAATACAAATTTTAAAAATGACATTTTTGACTTAATCCATTTGTGAGTAGAACTCTACCGTCTCTATGTGGATCTCAGGATAGAACCCGGTCAGTGAAAACTTATCAAAACCTGCAGGAACGATGGACTTAAATATGAAAATCTGACCTCAGCAGTTTCCTCTCTGTGACAGTATGTTGGAGATGAGTATTGGTGGTTTCTGAATATATTTTTACTTTAGAGGAAATGGATGTAAAGTGCAAAGGGGAAGTAGTTTTACACATAAACGTCTGTTAATGGGAAGTAGTTCACAGGTGTTAAATGTCTCCTGTGGCTCAGCGGAGGAGAAAGCGATGTTGATGATGTCATCGACCATGATCTTGGTTGTTTTAACCAAGATCATGCTGCAAGATCTAGAATTGCTAACGTTAGCCACTTGCCAGCAAGACAATTTTGTTCCTGTGGACTATAAATACAGTCACCTGTTTGCGTTGTCAATCAATAATCAATATACTGCGTGCTTTCTCGGACAAGAGGACTTCGGACTTTCATTTGATCATGTCGGGTTGAGAGAAAAATAAAACAATCCATTAATTCTGTCAATTTGGTTTACAATAGCTAGCTACATCCTTTTCAAAGAAACACAGCGTGTGCTGCATTCCATACATCTTTAAAATAGAGTTTTGAATGACGTTTTTATTGCTCAGACTTTAATTTGCAGTAATTACTTTTATTTTTGATAAGTAGCCCAACTCGCGCTTTTTTGATGGACCCCAACAGCCGCGAGTAATCGAGGTGATGGTGTACTTTTGTGTGGACATACATACATCCTACTCTCACTGCTGTAAAAAGTTAGCCTACTGTATACAAATAAACTTGGTATTAAAATGAACATGGCTTCAGTGTAACAAGTAATCAATATGCTAGGTAATGACAAAGACGTTAAAAAACAACAGAAAGTCATAGGTTTACGTTTTTGGCAGACAATGTTCCCAACTAGCTGCATCCAGGTTCCTGCTGAGCTAGGCTTGCCTAGTCTTGTTTTCAACTACATTAAAGTTACCTGTTATAAGCCTAACATTTGCAAAAAAAGTGTCAAAATTTCCCAAATTCCCGAGCTTAACTTCCCATGGAAAGTTTCCGGAAAGTTTCCGGAAATTTACCGGAAATTTTCCGCCCCTTTGCAACCCTAATCAGGAGCCATCAATAACTCTGAACAACCCAATGTTGTTCATTGTTGGGGCCATGTTTTTTGTAGTCATGTTCAAAGATCACGCCTGTTCAGTTCGTTGACACCATTTTAACACATGTTTCTTGAATCTTCTTCTTCACAGAACGTATTTCTCCTGCCTAAAACCGTCTTAGCGATGGTAGACTGTGAGGCTTTTACTGGACAAGCTTATTGCTACAGACAGAGTAAAGGTTGGTATTTAACATAGTGCTGCAGTTCTTCATTGCTTTGTGTTCATTAAACAGAATATGTCCATTTTCAGCACATGTATTATACATTCTTTTTTTGAGTTGTGTCAGTAAGTGGTGCTACATACATTTTGTAAGATGGATTACTATTTTCATTGCTTTGTTACTTAATATTGCTTTGTAATTTAGAAACTAAATAGTTAAAAATGTCAAAAATAATTTAAATAAAAGCAGCATTTAGCTTCCATATAATAGATTTATTTTTTTTAAATACAAAATGTCAATAATTAGACCCCAGGATTCCTCTTTTCAGAGAAAAAATGTAAGTGCCTCATGATTTCCTGTGGTATTTCCAACAAATTCTGTTTCATGGATTTGAACACCATCACATCTGTGAATTAGAAAGGTTTGTATTTGCTTAAAAACTATATGGAAGCCATAGAGAAGCCATTTTTTTCAGGAGTATCATGTTAAATCAACCGTGGCCCCCTCACTTAAAACAAGGTGGAACATGACAAGTTCTCATTCAACATTTGCTTGTAGTTAAACTAGTACATACATAATAGTACAGAGTTATATTGGTTTTCGTATACATCTTCATGAATTTTTTATTTACTGTGTTTGTATTCAATGGAAATTTCTATTCAGAAAGAAAAGTAGATTTACTGTCTCATTGCTAACAAAAAGTTCTCAGCTGGTAAACATTTTTCAAAATTGACTACTCCAGAGATCTTTTTTAATTTCTGAAATATGTTTAATTTATGATTGAAATTATTGGAATATATGTTTCATTAACTTTTTTTTTCTCAATTACTCTGAAGCAAAAAAGAGTCGCCACAGTCCAGACACAGTCGAAGAACTGAACCTGCTCTTCCCCAAAGGCTGTGACATCATGGGCATTGCTACACCAGGAATAGTCTGTAAGTGTTCTCCTCTTATTCTGTCTCGCTCTTATTTTCATAGATAAAAAAATCTACTTCTAAATCCACATACAGGGAGTCATTGAACCCATTACTAACATAAAATGTTTCTTAAATGAGCTTCAGATTTTGTGATGGTACACGTATGTGATCCTATCCTGTTCAACTATTTAGAATCTCTAAAAATAATAAAAAATAAGCCATGTGTTGAGCTCACCTAAGAGGAGTAGATCACCTTTCAGCAGCAAAGACTATGCATTAATCCCCCATGCTGCTGCTGCCTTGTTGGAAAGCCCCAGCAGTGGCTGGCACTTCCCTGCCGCTGCCTCTGATAGATTGCCTTGTCTGCCCGGTGCTGTGCTCCCCATTTCTCCATATAATCACAACCCTCAGGAGAAGCGACTCTCCATCAGCCATGTTCTCGTTCCTCAAGATGATGGCTTGTCAGGCTCCCGTCGTCTATCAGGTTTAATAGCAGCCGCGGCTGTTTGTGATAACACTCATTTTGTGATATTGCAGTTTAGGGTCAGCGCAGGGTCATCACGTAAATCTAATTCAATTGAATTAAACCTTTGATTGAATAGGATTGAACCTTTCCAAATAGCCTCGAGTACATCTAATCATTTATGCACAATGGGTGTGAGGCTGCACAGTATTAAAAAGATTATTTATGATTCACCTGCACATAGTATTTCTGCATAATCCTTTATGAATTCCATAACCTGAAACATGGTGGAGGATAAATTACGTTATAATATGCAGTGTTTGCTCATTTTAGGTTCATTTTCCATCAGTTTTTACCTCAGCACGATTGTAAACCCTAGAAAGTGTGTGTGTGTGTGTGTGTGTGTGTGTGTGGGTGTGGGTGTGTGTGTGTGTGGGTGTGTGGTGAATGAGGCTCATTCATCATGTCATTTTAGGATCTTTTATATGTATGCAGTCACAAGCTGATGTTTTCTCATTTGCATGGCAGCTCATCCGCCTGCTAACTCAGAGACTGTTCACGAGTCCGTTTGATTGTGTGATGTTCATTAAGAATGGGGAAATTCCAAAGAAATCTCATCACTACACAAAACTTTAGTTGACTGGTGATTTGGTGTCCACTCTTTGAGCCATAGTACTACTAATGGCCACTAGGTGCTGGTTCCCAGGTCTCCATGGTTTCCTTTTGCTTGTCCCTCACGAGCTCTGTCAAGATTTTTATTCACCTTTCCTCAGAATTTGATTTAGCTAGTTGAAAATGTTGTTTTTTAGGAAATATGAGTTGTTAATTACAGCTATGTCTGTTTCTCTGCAGTCTCCTATAAGTAATACTGCGTAACAAATGCTTGGATTAAGGTTCTTTCAAGTAATATGAACAGAAATACAATAGCCACTGGCCAAGTCCCTCCAAATTCTACAAATATCTTTTTGTAGCTAAACATCTCATGAAAACAGGTTTACTGCAACCGTATGTTTATTCAGACGAAGCAAATATTATGTGTGCATGTCAGCTGTGTCTTTTTGGTCATAGATGAAGAAAAGGTCTTCAGCAGTCTTTGTTAAAAGGGAGATTTTTTTATCCCCACAGTCTCCATGTGCTTGCTCCTTGTGAGAACTGTGTGGTTTCTGTATAATGTTGTAGGTTTTGACCTAACTATGTAAAGTTCTGTGAGATAATGTATGTTGAGCTTTGTTATACAAATAAAATGTAATTGAATTTGTTCCTTCACAACACACTTTGTTTCAGGGACTGTAAAAAAACAAACTGCTGAATGGTGCCTTATTGTCTCTGTGCAGTGACTCCCAGTGGCCCTAGCTCCAATCCTCCTCAGGAGCACCAGGAAGGGGAGGCGGGCTTTGCGATCATGTTGCCCAGCATGGAGGGTGTGCACATCAAGCCCTTTCACTTCTGTAAGAAGTCCATGTCTCCAAGTGCCCTGAAAGAAGCAGGTGGGTGAAGACTCATTGTAGACAGAGCTCAACTAAATCTTGTGAAGTCTGTCAGAACCTGTTTTTGTATCAGTGCTGTGTTTATTGTGCTTTCTCCAGGACTAGTTGAAAACCCAGATCTGCGTGTGGTACTGTTGTTTGTCTATGAGGCATATAAACCTGGAGGAGCACGCTTCCTCAGCCAGCTGCTAGAGCAGCTGTCCAAGAGCAAAGCTCTCATCGCTGGAGGCCTGGTGGAAAGTGTCTTCTCTCCTCTCAGACAATGGTGAGCTATACCTCTTCTACACCAATATTACAATGTATACACAGGTTTCTTTTAAAAAATGTAAACCTTGACTCCTTTCCCATCGCTAGTAGAGGAGCTTGCCTCTCTCTTTTCCTGGTGCGTCTTGCTTGACGTCACAAACGCACCGCTAGCTAAAGCGCTCTCTCACCTCACTGTCTTGCAAAATTAGCGCGTTTATCTGGCTATTTCATTTCTGTCTATGCTGATCAGAGCCAGAGGGGATTAAAAACCTGTGTTTACTGCAGTCATAACCCTGGAGTGAATCCCTATTGTAGACGAAAGCCAGATTTTTGTGCGCGTCTGTTGGTTTTTTGACCAACAAGTGGAAGTCTGAGAGGATACATCCTCACTCCATTTTGAAGATTGATATTTGTATTTCACTGTCACTTACACCCTTCATCTCCTCAGTACAGTATGTCCTGATTGAATTAACAATGTCAGTGCTGCAGCTTAACTTTCATCAGCATTTCTACTGCTTACTCTTTGCAATGTTCACACTTTTCCTATCCCCCTCATTTCTTGTAGCTGTAGCCAGGGTGCGCACGGTGTGGTGGGTCTGGCGCTGAGTGGTCCTAAGGTGCAAGGAGCATCTGTCCTCTTGGACCAAGATATCAGCAATCCAAAGGAGGCTGAAGCCACAATCCGACGGTTAAAGGCGGCCAAAATTCCAGAGAGGAACACCCTGGGGTTCATGTTCGCCTGCGTGGGGAGAGGCCAGAGCTACTACAACAACCAGAACAACGTAGAGGCCGACGCATTTCACAAGGTGTTCCCCAACACCCCGCTCTTCGGCTTGTTTGGCAACGGAGAGATTGGCTGTGACCGAATCATCAAAGACGACTACACGCTGTGCGACACTGAAACGGACAGTCTGCAGCACGAGTACACTACAGTCATGACCCTGGTCCATCTAGGCTGACTGGTCCACCTGTAGAAACGGTGGAGAAGCAGGAAAAGAGATGACTCCTGTTTGCAACCGCATTGGGGAACAACAAACATTCTGTACAAAATGTTAGTCACATTACAAATCAAAATATCTCTGTCAGCGTGTCTGCTCATAAAGCAGGAAATTAACCCTTCGGCCATCAATGTATTGGCATCATTTGGTAAATGATGTCCCCTGTGTGTGAACACGGCTTTATATTAATATTGAGTGAGTCTCACAAATAGGACCCCAAGAAAGACAAACTGATCATCTATGTTAAAATTCAGCTGTGATATAGTACTCATGTAAAATATGTGTATATTTTTTCTCAAATTCGGCACACATTGATGGCATATCTTTCTCGCCCTCGGATATGAACCTCATGGTTTATTTGCTTTCCAAGTGAGTAAATGATACACACTCGAGTACCCCAAGCTATTATTATAGTTGTTGATTCAGCAAAGGCACTTTTTTATTCACGTGAGTATGAAGAGTGTGGTTCTTCTTTCACAGAATCAAGGTAATCTTGATTTGAATGCTCTTTCTCCTCCTTAAGGATTTACTCTTAAGGTTTTTACACTTGTCTTACCAAGAATAAGGAAAACTTGTTAGCCTAAAAATGAATACTCTTACGCAAGATTTCTATCTACCATGGTTCAGGTGGGCACAGGGAATTCACTGTGACTTTTTTTAATCCACATGTCAAGTCATATCGCCCACTACCTACTTCCTGATGGCAGTGAGGCTTATTGGTCACTGACACAGTGCTGGTGCCTGATCTAGAATCGGTTCCACTCATTTACACTGAAGAATAGTCTGGTTTTGGTTGGAACTGCCCCCATAGCAGTACGAGTAGCTGTGGGAGGAGCTACAGCTGGAAATTCTGAGCATTGAGAAGCTTTCAAAACCTTCAAATGCAAAATATAATTACTTAGTAGAGTAAATGTATGAAAAGTAAGCAAAGCATAAGTATCCTGTTGGCTGTGATTTCTTTCCAATGGAAATGACTCAAACTTCCATTATGTAACATTCTCTTTCCTTTTTTGAGATTTGTTGGCAGCAAACCCACAACAGAGTGGTGCATTACTGCCACCAGCTGGTATGGAGTGTGGACTACATAACATTCTGTTGTCAGACCTATCAAAATGTGGACTGGTTTGCAAAATGATTCGGTTCTGAACTGGCCCCGTCTTCCCAGTCTCTGCAGCTCAACAGGGAATAAGAACATTTATTCACTGTGTGAGTGACACTGACTGACAGAAACTCTCAGTTTCACCTCAAACATGTCACAGCTCTTCTTCCATTTCTTAAGGAGACAGTTGAAGGAGGTTGGAAATTGAAGAACTGTTTAAGGTCATTGGAGATTAAGTAATTAGTGTCTTGCTTTGCTAAAGTCAAACGGTAACGTTTTTTTCTGTAATAGTGATATTATGGGGTGAGACAGATCCTTTCATCCAATAAAATACTTGTCGCGGTTAAATCCATGTAAAGCTGCAACTTTAATGTCTAGATTTCTTTCTGGACGACCCCGTCACTGATTGATGTCTTGCTTTTTCCTCTTAGAAGTAAGTCCTGGTGACAATAAGGTGCAATTTCCAGTTCATTTATGTTTTTGCCCAGTAGTTGCTGTTAATGTTGGAAATAACTGTTGTAATAGTAATATCTGTAAAAAGCTGCAACACTGATTGTTGCGAGAATGGTTTTTTTTTTTTTTTGTTTTCAAGAACTGCCCAATACTTAACTTTTTAAGAAAAAAATTTGGAGCATCTTCCTTCTTTGTATCATAATGTACACATCTGCCACTAGAGTGTCTGAAGAGGAACTGATAATATGTTTTGAGTTTATGGCAAATTGAACTGAATGCCTGTTTCTGTGTTGATGCACTTTTCTACATGTGCCAAATCATATCTGTTCTCATTTTCCTCCATAATAAAATGACAAACATTCAGTAAGTGGACATGTGCTTGTTTTCCTTTGTTTATTCCTGTGTCCCCCCTCCACTCTTTGAAACCATCTCAGCAGCATCTTTTAACCCAGGCACCTCCTGAGTCCACTCGGCGTCATGCACATCCCTCCTCGGTTGTAACTACAGGCCTCCTGCACTTTTACTCACATCACCGCTTTTTCTCCTTTTATTTTTACGCACAGCCCTGAAATGTTGAGCCTCAGCCTATAACATCTCCTGCAGCCCACGTCCAGGCGTGTTCGCATGAAGCCAGAGACGCTGGCGATTGATTGATGTGCGCTTTAACCATCGACTGGCTAATCCCTGTGAATGACAAACGGTTAAGCCAATTGCTGCGAAGGCAATTTATATTCCCATAGTATCTTTATTTTGGGAAACCATAAAAAAAAAAAAACCTCACTCAAGACACGGAGAGGGACGACCTACCAGGCGCAAAGCTGATAAAACCATCCGGGGCGATTATCCCCCGTAAATTGGGCCTCGATTGAGAAGTGGGGGGGAACTACGCACACTCACACACACGTCCACGCTGCGATTTTTTTTTTAGACTTGGTTATGTCGTGACCGGAGCGACGCAAAAAAAAAAAAATGTCACAGGATTCCTTGGCTACTGTCAGTCTCCGGCTCCTGATGGCGTTTGGCTGAGGATCGCTGCTCTTGTTCGCCCAGCTGCTGCTGTGGGAGCCCGGGGGACGGAAGAGAGGAGAAGCCGCGGCTCCAGCACCGTGGACAGCTCCTCCTCGCAGGGTTCCCCGCTGCGCTCGCCGGGGATACCCCCCCTCTCCACCGAGGAGCAGCGGAGGAGACCCGGGGTCTGGAGCCTTCAGGAGGGGAGGAGGGGGAGTCGTCCTTCGATCGCTCTCATATCACTTAAAAAACCCCAACATGATCTCGCCGAGTGACGATGCTTCTTCTTGCACTTGAGCTCCAGCCCCTCATCGCGTTTCCACTGAAGCCCAGGCAGCAGCAGAAGCAGCAGCAGCGGTGGTGGTGCTCGACCAATGCAAGAGAGCTGAGGAGAGCTGCTGCAGCCTACACACACTGTGAGTCTGCTGCTGAGCTGCTTCACTCACTCACATCACCACCAACACCACTACCACCACCGAGGGAGACATCACTACCAGCCAGGGGAGGCACAGTAACCCGCCAACAATGTAAATCTCACACAGGTAGGTCATCTGCTTCCAATTTATAACATGTACAGCGAGCAGCTCGCACACCATACTATCACCTTAGTTTCTATCATGGTAGCAAAGAAAAGCAGTGCAGCTTTATCATAACTGCTATTATTGCTATGGAGAGAGATGTAGCCAGCTTCCTCCCATGTGCTAAATGTACCCAACTATGTGGATAAGTAGGATACAAGAGGGATGTAATTTTTAAAAAGTTATGTTTGAATTTCCAGCTGTCTTTTGGTGTCTATTTGGGGGACTAAAGTGTACACTTTGCCACTTTAATATTGTATTTAATTTATCAACATCATGTTTCGTTTTCATTTGAGTTAAACGTATAAAAGACTATGTAGCTGTAAGGTTGAGGTGTCTCTATGTCTAATACCCATCTCTGTCAAATATCACTGTAAAGATGCACCCAAGGACAAACCCTTAACAAGTATCCTTATTGGCAGTCACCTGAGAACAGATAGGCTGCGATGATGATGAGTGTGTGGTCCAAACTATTTCAATACATATTTTTCTTTACAAAATCATCCTGAAAATCATATTTACATCAGCAGGTGTAGAATAAACTCGCGCTGAAAAAAGAAAATTCTTTACCAACTGTAAACAATTTCTTTATGTGGTAACAATTAGATTTTGTTTTTTTCAAATTAAAGTTTCCCATTGTGTGAATATAACTTAAATATAATTTCAACAAACCTTTTTAGTTAGTTTGTTACCAAATGGAGTAATTTTCTTTTTAAGTTGGTCCAACTATTTTCTTATTTCACTGAGCAGGAACAACCTCAGTTTAAGAGGTTTCTAAACACACAGTTCCTAAATTATGATTACACATTAACTATCATTGTATGTCGTAATTACAATGTTACTGACACAGTGACTAAAACTTTATTTTACCTCTGATATAAATCAGTTTGGCAAAGTAATTTTGAACACACTTTGATTTGACAGTCTCTGAATTACCCAACCTGACTCAACACCTTCAAGGATTGAATGTCCCAAAGTTAAGATATCAGTGATTTTCAAGTTCAACATCTCAAATACTTAAAGTTCAGTTAGAACCATGAACCACTCATTATGGAGGTATCAGATATAGTGATAGTTATACTATATTGATCAGTTATAAAGCTAAGCAATTCCCAATAATGTTTCATATCCCATAGTCTCATCATTGCAAAGAAGCTGCTCTTCGTGCACTAGAAAAAGAAAGAAGTTCCTATTCTTCTAAGATATGGCTTGATGACCTTACACACACACTCCATTTAGAAAGAATTCGGTTTCTCTGGTTCATTAACACAAGTGAACTGATGGCAGGAAAGTGGTGTTTGTTTGAGGGGTTGTCTTCTATGTTTTTTTTCTTTTATTATTAATCAATCATTCAAGTTGTATTTGTATAAAACATTCACAAATCTAAATTTGCTTCATATGGCTCATATTATTTCACGTTTTCTAGTTTTCTTATTATTGCTAATTCCTGTATTTTGTTATTGTTACTCTGAAATCAAAATGATCATGTTGAAAGCTCATTACTTACATGTGTGTGTGCATATGATTATACATACAGGCATATGTATGTATATTTTTGTCAACAAGCTCCAATTGAAACAAGTTTTTAATGCCAGGTTGATTCAAACTGCATCAGTTGCTAGGTGTTCCCAATAATCTTGCAGTCATTCATACCTGTACCTCCATATTAAATATTGCTGCTGTAGAAGTTTTCACATGTTAATAAGCGGTTTCCTTACAGGTTCAACATGAAAGCAGCGTCCATCAGGTGAAGAGGTGAAACTGCAGCGCTCAAACAGGCTGAACCGAGTGGAAACCTTGTGATAACCACCACGTTGCTCATTTCTCCATCACCCAACGTCATGGCTAATGCTGAGTAAGTACAGTCCACATAGTGTGCTCGCCACTGATCCTTTCTCCTCCTCTTCCTCGTCTTCTCCTCCTCTTCATACTCCAAACCACGTACAGGAAAAACAAGTTTAACCAATGAAAATATTCTGTCAAGTGTCAGAAATGCAGAGGGAAAATAATGCAAGAGCTTCACAATGTCTGTGGGACGTGAAGCCTATTATTATGGATTATACTCATTTTCCCAGCATGCCTTTGCCTTTCTCATCTTCTGATCTCATTTCTCTTAAGTCAGTCACCTTTCTTTCACCATATCCAAATGTCTGCTTCTCCGTTTCTACAACAATGACCTTTATTCAGTCAGCTGCTGCTACAGTTGAGGTGTCTCTGACCCTCGTCCCTCTGAATGCTAAACGCACTGAGGCGCACACTGAGACACAGATTCATGCAAACACACTTGCACAAAGCCCCGACTACAGAGCGTCCATTCTGCAGCCGTAAACACAGGTCGCTATGTTAGCCCTTGCTGTGGTGTATTGATTATTAACCATTACAACTTAACACCTTCTCCCTCTCCACCTCCAGTTTTCTCCCAGCTTTCCATTTTTAATCTGCTCCCTCCATGTGAGAACAGCTGATGTATCACTAAGGGAACGTGCTGTAGCCTGTGTGTGTGTTTGTGTGTGTATGTGTGTGTGTGAAGAAGGTGAGGGAGAACACTGTAAATCATTATCCTCAGTCCACACGTGATTCTGCTGGCGTATAGCATGACCCTCTAATTTGTCTCGTCATAACTGGGTGCATTTATTCTCTTGACCCAGATGAATAGCCCCGAATCATTGCTGCGTTTGTGCTTTTATGAGAGAACCAGTTCCGCTCCTCAGCAGTGACGCCACATCATCCAGTGTCTGAGGGGAAATGCTTTGTAGAAACACATGATATATACGTGCATCACTCAACCATGCCTTCCTAAATCATTTTTCTTATGAGGCATCGTTTCAAGACTGAACAGGATCTCCATGACGTGCATTAGAGCTGCTGTGTTTTATAAAAGGAAACAATGGATTTGTGAGACATTGTGTGTGACGTACAAATTTTCATTACAATGGTTCTTTGAGCAGACATCGAGGAAAGTACACGGTTTGCTGCTGCTCTTTGTGGGTGATTATTCATTCAACAACTCCAACAAACCTCAATCTGAATTCTCACTTTCTTTGTCAATAAAGTGCTCCTTAACCATTATATGATTATAATATACTGTATGTTGTCCATTTCAAGCGGATCTGTCTTATGAGTTTAACAAGATAATTATTGCTGCGAATTCCGCACGATGCTGAACACGCAACAGAGAACATACAGAATATACTGTGTTTTCACTTTATGCAAAAATACAGTGCAGAGGAAACAAGCCAGTCAGTAAAGTCCGTTTCACAAGTCCACAGAAGTCTGTCTTCTCAGTCATTAAGTCTATCAAGGCCCACGCTCCCTTATGTGTCTATAGAAATTTAAATAATCTATTATTGGATACTGACACATTGTAAAAAAGGTGCACGGACCTCTGCGTTATAAAGGAGGCTCCTGTACGTCTGCTGTCTTCTCCCTGCCCCCACGAGGGTCTCCGTGTCTCCTGCGTCGTCTCCAGCTTGTATCTGTAAAGGTCAGATAAGAGACTGGTCACACCAGAGCCAGAACAGTCCATTGTGCAGTCCACCAATTCATCATAGTTTAATCTGTAATATTATTAATGAGCTAATGTGCCTGGCAGACTTCATTAATATCCACTGGCATGACATTATAAAACTTTGTCTGGAAGTTGAATTGGGTGTTCGGAGAAATTACCTGAGGGCCATTTGTAAATTCTGTCGACGTGATAGGTCTTTAGTCCCACAACACGAACATTTGTGTCATACAATAAGTCGTGTTTTTGCTTTGAAAAGACCAGAAGGTGAAAACAGCGAGGACGAGAATGCACAAACTAAGAAAAGTGATTTTTTTTCCTTTCTGCTGGTTTCATCGTTTTAGCATAGTTTGACGGATGCTGATAAAATCCCCTGACAGACGTCCTTTTGCCTCATCTTCATCTTTTGATGGGAAATCCATATTATGTTGCATGTGCGTCAGCAGCAAAGACAAACATTACTCACTGTCTTTACCTTGCTCTCAGAACAGTAAGTAAGAAAGTAATTTAGCTCATGATGCCACTGCAAACACACCAACATAAGACTGTTTGAGGTGAAGCATAAAATATCTGCTACTGTCACCAGTTTACATTTACTCATCCAACTGCTTCTTACTCCAGATTAGAACTCAAAGAATAGCTACTCGTAGAATTGCACCAACAGTGAAACAGACGGTAACACCAGAACAACAATGTCCAGCTTCCCCAAAGTTTTCCACAGCAGCTGGTGGAGAGCATGCGTTGTTTTCAGTGTTGTGGCCAGGTTTTAGATCGTCAGGCTCAGACTCTTAATACATTTCATTCAGGAGAGACTTACTGAACACATGAGAATTAAATGAAATTCATTCTAAACAGAGGAACAGACATAGGTAATTAGGTAAGTCTGTGTTGTTGCACAGGGGTCATGAGGGTCACAGACGAGAAGCTTCCTGTTGTGTGAGGAATAACATTCTCCAGCGCCGCCGGCCCCCCAGTTACTTACGTGACCTTCTGCTTTGGTCACCGAAATCCCTTGAGCAACTTTTGTCACACAATGACCTTTCCTACCTGGCCCGTAATGCTGCACTCCACTATTTAATTTTATCTTCCACCCTCAGGGAAACCTGCTCCCCCTGAATATCACTCCTGTCCTGTGGGTGCTCCTCTCTCTGCAGCTGCTGTCTTGTTAGTCTTTCCATGAAATAATGTTTTTTGCAGAATTTGGCAATTACTGCTTTCTGTTAAATAAGAACACCGGGGGTACGCAGAAAGGTCAATGTTGGTTTTTAAAACAATGCAAATGTGTCTATGTTTGTCCTTGGATAGAGGCATAGGCTGGTTTGTCTTTTGGGATTTTGCTGTTGACAATATCGTGAATTAAAGTCATTATTTAACTAGTAAATTATACCATTATTACAAAACATAGGTGTGGAATAGCACCATGATTTTAATGTTTGCATTATTCCACAATGGAATAGGACGAACTTTGATGCAGTCTCTGTAAATGAGTCTGAAATCTCTTATAGCTATATGCAACACTAATATAACTTAAAATTGATAAATAATGTAATTGATGACATTGTGAACGGAACAGAATGTTAGTGCAACATCAAAAATATCTCAAATTGCATGACTGACCCTGCTGCTGACTCTGCTCAGCATTGCACTGGTCCATGGTCACTCAGTCCTGATGGCTGGACTGGCAGCCAGGCAGCGCACCAGCATTATTACTGTAAGCTGTGAGCCGGTGGACTCTGGACAGCTTGTGTCTGTCATGAGTAGTTATGTGCTGATTGTTTGGGAGCAGAGTGATGAGAGGTGCGGTTTGGGTGAGATGTTGTGTGGAGGAGAAGTGCAGTGAAAGCATCCATCAGGCCGAACCACCGTGGCATCATAGAGAGGGAATCAGTTCTCTGCCTAGGGAAACACGTGTTCAGGAATTAGTCACAAAACAACAACATACTAGTCCTGCCATACATTTACTGAAGTGGGACACACAATGACACATCTCATGCACTTAAGGTTGTGGGGATCATTTTTTTTAGAGGCACTTTGGCTGCAGAACTCGGTCAGAAATAGAAATGTTCCACAGGAAACTACTGAAGGAACGTTTTCATTTAAAACAGAAGTGATACCAGCCAGGGAAACATCGCCTCTCACTGATTTATGGTTATTTTTTACCGGTCATTATTAGCTTTTAACAGCATCCTCCTTACTTCTATGCTATTCTCCAATTTAGTTTTATTTTATTTGGGTTAAAATGATTGAAATAATGCCACTGCTGAAGACGGACAAATAAATGTTTCCCATGGAAATTCAAAAGTCTAATATTTGTTTTAATATAATAATACATATTGCATTTTACATGATTTAACGACATCACATCCTCTTGTGACTATATTTTGGATAATATACAGTAGATCTATGTATCTTCAAAGACAGGTAAGGCCGTCTTGTCAAGGGAAATAATGCTGTCATATTGGGATGAGGGCAGCAGCTCTTGAGACCAAACTGCAATAACATGTTTTTTTCCCTGAAAGCAGAGGGATTTTATTAATGAAAAACAAAAGATATTGTTGTTGAATATATGCAGTGATGAGAGACTGTGTTCAGCAAGTGCTACAGCATCACATCTACTCTTTAGGAGCCTAGTCTTTCATCAGTATATCAGTATAAAGAATCATTAGGCTGTAAAGTATTATGCATTGTGTATTATGTGTTATGTAATTTACCTTCGTGTTGGATCAACTTTCTATCAGCCTGGGAATGGCCAGTGAAAAGGAGTAGGCTGTGGTTTACTGGTTGTGGAGCTGAAAGCCAGCATTAAAGGACCACAGCACATGTGTGGTCCAAAGCCCAAACATCCTGGATACGGGTGCCGCCATGTTGCGCTTTTGAAATCAATTGGAGCCAAAGTCTTCGCAGTAGATACCATCATGATCCCACAGATATGTGTCCTCGACCAATTACATTCAAATCCAAACATCAGTGTGATAAGAACAAGAATATTTGACGTGTACTTTGACTTTTCAGTTTGGCCCATGTCCCATCCACCAACATGAAGAAGTGGGGTTTGTGCACAGCAGCCAGCCACTAGGGGGCGATAATGATGATTCTCCTTTTGGAGCCGTTATGTCATCCATCTTTATATGCAGTCCATGGTCAAAACCTAGTGACTACATCCCCCACAATTCAACTCGACCACTGACAGTTTTGGGTATTGGGTGTACTTGTTATACTAATGGAAGCTAATGCTAATGGGCTCCAGATTGTTTTCACATGTGCTCGTACGATTTGCATCTTTATTTAACGAGAAAGAAATGTTATGCTTGTTCATTGAATTTGTATATTGTTAGGTTCTGGCCTTAAGTCCCATGAAGTGTTACGGTCACCCTGAGAGTTAAGATCTGCTCAGCCTTGGTGGCATGACCTCATCATTCCCCTACAAACACACACACACACACACACACACACACACACACACACACACACACACACACACACACACACACACACACACACACACACACACACACACACACACACACACACACACACACACACACACACACACACACACCATGGTCGTGGCGTGTGTGTGTTGGTGGGATTATCTGCTACATCTGCCCGCCTGTCCGTCCTTTCCTAAAGGTATATCTCTCTGCCCGCCTGTCAGATTGCGTGCATCTCCTCTGAACGTTTTAGGTCACTCAGTGTTTTTCTGTTTTCTGTCACAGCAGTTTTGAAGATGACTGGAAAAGGTGTATCTGCATATAGCAACTGGCTGCTGCTTAATATTCATCCTCCACACAGACATTTCAAACACTATATTTTTATTCTGCGTTTCTCAGCCATCACTGAAAATAGAGAATAAACTGCAATACCATGTGATTACGAAGTATCTGACTGATAAACCGTATCATATGGTTGATAGGTGAGAATTTGATATTTGTACTTGTTCCATGGTTCGACGACAAACTTTCTCATTTAATCTTAAAACTTGATTATGTTATCCTCCTTCTGCATGTTCTTTTTTTCCTTTCCTTTTTTCCTCATTTATTAAAAGAGAAAATAGAGGTACCATCTCTCCTCTTTCACCTCTACATTTCCACTCCCTTTTCCATTGTCCCACTTTTTGTTCATCCTTTACCACTCCCTACTTTTACAAATCACCCCCACATCTTACTTCCACTCCTCCACTCCTTCTGTTCTCCTCTACCCCCCACTCTTCTTCTCCTTCTCTTTGGTTTCAGCCTAGTGTCCATCTCCTCTTCTTTTATATTCTGTTGCATACTTAGTCTTTCTTATGTAGTCCTCCCTATTCATCCCCTTTTCCAACGCCTACTCCTCCTCTTCTTTCCCCCTCCTTTTTCTCCTGACTTCCTTTGACGTTTGAGGGAGAGTGGGGATCCACTCAGCTGACAAAGGGAGAGCTGATGACGTCACAGCAGACGCGATACACCAGCATCTGCTCTGGTCTAAAAATACACACCACAGGGCACACACGCAGTCAGTCTACAGCTGCACTCAACGTTTGTTTCCACCTCCACGCTCCACTGAGATGGCCCAGCTTTTACACAACTGGGGCTTGTGGGCACGCTGGGTTACACGCTGCTAGGCCAAGACCGAGCAGCCTCCATACGATTTAAACACTCCAGCTGCAGGGTGAGGGGTGAGGGGTGAGGGGGAGGTTTACTGTTTCTTAGGTTCGCCTTTCATTTGTGGGGGAATTTAAACTCTTGTGTTGAAATCCGTCAATCAAACTGGAGGAAGCCCTCATTGTAAATGTTATTGATTCATCCCTAATCAATAGAAAATACTGATAAAACCTGCAATCAATATATGTCAGTATGATAATATTCTCAATGTAACAATTAGAACTTATTCGACTGTAATTCTTCTTTTAGTTAAACCGAAAATAAATCTGTTAAACCTGTAAATAACAAGTTTGTTGTTTTTGTCGTACGTCGTATTCTAGTAATTTTGTAAGTCTAACCAAATTTACAATAAGCAGGTAAAAATTGACCCATGTGCATACAATTCTCATACGTCTTAATTAACTGTGGACATCATGTCGAGGTGATTCACACCACAGCAAAACAGGTCTACATAAATATATGTAAACGTTATCATATATAATTCTATCTAAAAGAAATTCACATTTATTATGAGCATCAGCTAATAACCTGGAGAGATTTGCTCAAATATTGCAACTTTCATTTACACATTACAGAGTTCTGTGGCATTAAAATATTTTCTTATAGCAAAAGTAAAAACATTGCATGTGAATATATATTAATACAAAAAAAAAACATTATAATAAATCTGGCTGTATGATGTTCATTCAAAGAAGGGGAACCATTGAAAGTTGTTTACTTCAGTAATCATAACAACATTGTCCCTGATGTAAAGAATAAAATAATTATGTACTTGGTAATATCCTCCTCTTATTATCTTATTATTAGTCTTTTTCTCTGCTCTTCCTCTTCTCATTAATTCAAGTTCTTCTTCTCTTGTGTCTTATTATTAGATGTTGATTTGAGTTGTGTCATTGTAAATTATATTTATTTACTATTGGATGACAGTGGTTCAAAACACACACACACACACACACACACACCCACACACACACACACACACACACACACACACACACACACACACACACACACACACACACAAACACACATACACACACGTTTGTTTGCCCCCATCACTTTAAATAAGTATGTGTCAAAGCGATGCTGGTGGGCTGAATAATTAAAGTCTGTGGGTGTGTGTGTCTTAATTGGAACTATTTTGTTCTCATACATTTCTTCTGCTTTATTATCTTGGTAACAACAGCAACTTTTTTTTACTGATGACTAAAACGCACCTTATTTAAGTAAAGAAATGATTTGAGGAAGTAGATGATGTGATGTAAGAGTCGTGTTTGTTCTTTTATAATAATGTGTGCCTCTCTCTTTCTTCTGTGTTCTCGTGTGGGGGTCTTTGGTCTCTGTGTTGCTGGTGCTGGCTTGTGAATAGGGGAGCGGAGAAGGCAGGTCTGTCGGACTTGGAGATCATCTCTCAGCCGGTGGAGGATGAGAACCAGTGCTTGGCTCCTCCGGTCCAGCTGGTGAGCTTTGGCTACAGAGATCTTCCCCTCGCTGCTCTGGACCTCTCGCTGGCCGGATCACAGCTCCTCTCCAACGCAGATGAAGACGAAAACAGAGATGGGTGAGTGCAACTGCTGTTGAAAACCAAGAACTTGTTCCATTGCTGAATTCAGATGACAATTCGCCTCTATAAAATTTGTGAAAGGGGATGTGTGGTGTCTTTTTCCAGGTGACTATTATGAAATGATTTATATTGTTGTGACACAAAAGTGGAACAATCACACTCAAACAAACACTTTTGAGCCAATAATTCCTGCAAGGGAACAAAAACACACACACACACACACACACACACACACACACACACACACACACACACACACACACACACACACACACACACACACACACACACACAAACACATAAAATCCTGATTTCTGAAAGCATCTAAACACATAACCTTTTTGAAAATCACTTTTCTCTCATGTCATAGAGGTTTCATTAGGGTTATGTACTTTTTTTGCTCTTACCTGTATTTCACCCCTTAATTTATGTCCACTTTCTCTATTTTCATTTATTCTCACTCTTTCTTAATTATGCTGTTTTAACATCTAAACTACTACAACTAGCTCTTTGCTACAAAGCATATACCTGAGATATACAAAACATGGAGTTAAACAAATATCGTGAAGTGATATGATTGGCAGAGGTTGTGTTTCTCAGTCAGACTGTTCATGTTGTTAGTGCTGAGGACGCATTAACCACCACAACAGTGTTGCTGTTTCTTTTTACAGTCAAATCAGCTAAGTAAACACAGTAGACACCTAGTCAGATTGACTACATCATTTTACATGTATAGCTCCTCTGGTAATCACTTAACAAAAATAAAAATATTCCAGATCTGTAAATACTGTGACATTAGTGCTGCCTCTGTGTCATCAGAAAGCCTGATACAATTACTACATTAATTGAAAATGCATTATATGGTGATTGAAAATAATAATGTGCATTTCTTAAGGTACGGGACTGTCTTTTTTAGAGTAGAACCTTAAATTTGAATTCAGAATTCATCAGTGCCACTATGAGATGACAGCATCAATCGAAACATCAGACTTAAAAGCCACTGACAGCCGAGGTTAGACATTCATCAGCCATCATTCTTACCTGATGCGAAGCAACATTTGCTGATCCCTGTCAGCATTGATGGAGTTCACATAGAGCTTATTGCTACATCCACACTCATGTGTTTAATTTTTAAAACACTTTGTTTTGAAGGTCAGCATTTTAGCTCCGTGTCAGAATTAATCTGGAGAGACGGCACGTGAACAGCTTGTATTGATCTGTGCAGTAGCTCCATAGGGTCAAGTGGTGGAAATGCATCAAAGCTGCCTGTGAACGTGACAGTTTAGAGACCGATTATGATGTGATCATGTGCTGAGTCTGTCAGCTGGATGGAAGTGTGTCTTCTCTGTTGGAGTGGGACTAGAAACAGGAGAAAACATAAGGAGAAAACACGTTGTCTCAACGTGGTGAGAAAAAACATCTTAATACACGGATAATAACACACATCATCTTGTTTTTATGAAACATCTTCACATCCACATGTTTCCAGCTGTGGAGTCATGTATCATCAGGAACATAAAAAAATTGTTATTGGAAAATTTCAGCTCACACAAACAGTGTTTGGATCTGGAGGGAGCGCTCCATAATAACCCTGATGATGTCATCAGAGTCATCTTGACTTGAGCTTGAGGAGGACAACAATCTATTAGAAAGCTTTTGTTATGAACTTAGGTTGCATCATGGGAAATGTAGGATCCAGTGTTTATGAAGTGGATGTGTCAGCCTCGGCTTTGATTTTAACATTTCAAATCTGTTATTCATGTTGACCCCCATTTTTATTTGAATGCAACATGGATTTTCATTGTGCCCTAGGAGTATATGGAGATATAAAACTTAATGCAATTATTTAGTGATTTAGGTCAAGTTTTGGTTCAACATATCATCATAGTTTGTTTCATTTACAGGTTTTCATATTTATCATAGTTTTTTTTTTGCATTTTTGATGTACTATTTCAGTCTGGTAAAACATTTGCAAATGGAGCACACTTTCATCCATGTGAACTGAAGCAGTGACGTGTCTTCACATGTCTGCAGCATGTTTTTAGCGGGATGTGTTTTCGACATGAACAGTTTTCCTGTTAAAATGGCCGTGATGAGTACTGTGGTACAAGAACCTGAAGCTTTTATCTGCAGACATTTATAGTTTTTATAAAAAAAGTATCACACAAATGACAGTCTCTCTCTCTGCCTTGCACATACACACAAACACACATACACACACACACACACGTCTCATGCTTGTGTAAATGTCACATAGTATGCATGATTATCATCCATCATGTGTTTAGTCTCCCTCCTCGAGTCCTTGACTCGCTGTCTCCGTTGCTCAGTGTTACGTCGATTTATCATGAAGTGACACCCACTGGGTTGTCCAGCGTCCATAAGTTATCAATTCATTATTTCACACTAAATATCCGCTCCTCCTCCTCCTCCTCCTCCTCCTCCTCTCGCCTACTGGCAACAGGAGCCTTTATTAAGATCAGATCAGATAAGATAATCCTTTATTAGTCCACAGTGGGGAAATTTGCAACGTTACAGCAGCAAAAGGGCAGTCAGGACTAAACATCAGTAAAGCAATAATAAGTAGCATGCAATACTTATAACGTAAGGGGATATAAGACGATGTAACGCATTAGCCATTTCAAAGGCAGAAATGAATATTGCACAGATAAAAAGTGAAACCTGAGTTAAAGAGCAGAAGTCCATTAAAGGTGCATGTGGTGTACTGGGAGCAGAACTGATTGTACAGTCCTACTGCTGCAGGAAGGAACGACCTGTGATACCTCTCCTTCAGACACTTTAGGTGGATCAGTCTGTCGCTGAAGGAGCTGCCCAGTGCTGTGATGGTGTCCTGCAGTTGGTGGGACTGGTTGTCCATCAGAGATGACAGCTTCGGTCATCATTCTCCTCTGTCCCACCACCTTCCACTGGGTCAAGGGTATCCCAGGATGGAGCTGGCCCTCCTGATCAGTCTATCCAGTCTCTTCCTGTCAGCAGTTTAAATTCTTCTGCCGTAGCAAACAACTCCAAGAAGATGGCCGATGCCAAAACAGATTCATAAAAGGTCTTCAGGAGCGCACCCTGTACTCCAAAAGACCAAACTCTCCGGAGCAGATACTGTCTGCTCTGGCCCTTCTTATGAAGTGCCATGGCATGATCTGTCTAGTCCAGTTTATTGTTCAGGTGAACACACATGTACTCAGAACCATTCCCTGCGGGGCCCCGTACTGAAGACAGCCGCGTCTGACACACAGTCCTGGATCCTCACATACTGGGTTCGGACAGTCAAGTAGTCCAATATCCAAGATGTGAGGTGGAGGCTCCCAGTTCATCCCTCAGAAATATAACCGTATGCATCACAGGACTTTATCACATAGGTCCCATAAACTCCAAGGTCAAGTTATTATAAAGCACCATGATGTAAAATGATAAAGATAAATTATACAGACAGTAAAAAGATCAAAAAGCTAATATAATGTAATAGTTACACCTATTTAGCGATTAGTGTGTGCATAGTCATTTCAGTTAAAAGCGTGTGAGAGTTGTGAACTGCTGATCGAGGTTCTTGTATTTTTGTTTTAACATGATTGTTTTAAACGTTGGTATTTGAATCAAATCACAGCTGTTTCCTCTGATTAGGCAAAACAACAGATTTTTTTTTCCACCTTGAAAAAATTCCTTGTCCGCTCTTTTCATTCTGTCCAGCAACTGTGACTCAGACCTGGCTCTCAGCGCTACCTCTCACTAGGATGCTCATAAACACCATAAGCTGTAGTGCAGACTCCAAAACACACACACACACACACACACACACACACACACACACACACACACACACACACACACACACACACACATGCACGCACCACACACACGCTGCCTCATCCAAGTCCTCCCTCCGTTTGACACCAAATCAGGTCCCACTCCATTGGTTCCCTTCAGTTTGCCAGTCATGGCCACAAACAGATGGGCGTCACAGACGCACCGTCAACAGTAGGCGATGCTGACACTTGTGTCACAACCAGTAAACGCTGTGCACAAGGTGTTAGTGTTAGAATGTATGTAGATGTGTTTATGTTTGATGGAGACTGTGATTTGATGCCATGTGCTCCATTCCTACTGTAGCTCAACTTGTGAAATACCTGCTGAAACTATGATTTATACGATAACTGGGTCACGGCCCTGCTGTTGTTGAGTAATTATAAAAACAAGAGCGATATCAGTGTGTTCAAATGAGCTCAGGGTCCGAGGGGCAAGAGACTAAATTTCTCCTCCTGGTCTCCAAGGCTGAGAAACTGCGAGGACTCCTGGTGCACGAGGCTCTAACAACAGATTTACCAGTCGCTGATGTGAAGGTTATTTTACCAGTGAGCTCAATTTACTCAAACTGCGCTCGGTGCGATGGGGGTCACTATTTCATATTCAAGTCATTAGTGCGAAATGTCTGGCAGTAAAAACGCTGCCAGGGGGAGTTGTAAAAGTCATCATTCTCTCTTTTAGCTTTAATGAAATTTCATTTAACTTCACCAACCATGAGCTCCAGTAATGCGTATGTTACATCTCCACTATACCTTAAATGCTATGCTAATGCTTCACATTAATCACTATTATCAGGCCTCGTGTCTGCCCTCACGCTTCCATCAGAACGTCCCTACACCTCTCGGTTTGTGATAACAGAGGTGAATGATCAAGCACTGCTGCTGTTTATAGGTCTCACCTCTTTGTGAGAATACACAACCAGCAGCACAACGACAAAAAACTGAGAAAAGCCTCCTCTGACATTAAGGCCACGTCATTAGAATCAGGGAGATGCAGCGAGGGAGCAATTTGCCCAACGTGTCAGTCAGTCTTCTCCCCTCCAGGACCCAGTTCTGTTTGATTCTGTGGGTTTCAGCACTGCTGGGCTTTCCGTGATTACGCTTGTGCCTCCGTCTCCTCATCACCGCATCGATCCACCTCTCAAACTGACAGGCAGAGGCCTCCTTAAATGACATTCAAAAACGTCACTCCCCCGTGCACCATCATCACGTTTTACCATAATGGTCTCATGCGGCAGGCGGTTTCTTCTATCAGCGCTTTCACATTCGCTACCTGTGAGTTGACTTTGTTGGGTCATAGCAGTGGGTAAGCACCATCAGGCTAGTACTGTATCGGTGTCCACCATCAGAATGGCAATAGGAGAAGCTAGAGTGCATGTAGCAGAGAGACAGATTGCTGAACTCACCTTTAGGGAAATGAGGCAGAGGAAATGAACCTTTTTTTATGAGCGTGTGGAATGATGAAGTGAAGTTGAGAGGAGGGAAGACGCGGCAGTGGGACGGCAATCCACAGCCATCAAAATGAAAATGTGTGTGGGAGAGGAATCTGTTGGCTGGGCTGCTTCGCTGACTCCACCTGAGAGAGTAGATTGCCTCCACACGCACACACACGCACGCACGCACACACACACACACACACACACACACACACACACACACACACACACACACACACACACACACACACACACACACACACACACACACACACACACACACACACACACACAAATTCTTGTACTTCTATTTTAGGCTACATCCACCATCCACACAACCACATTTTCGTTTGCATCATCTGCTATAGATACGTCTGGTGTACACACTACTCTTGAGTACATAGATGTTTGGAAACAATGATGTAGATACTAACAACTGATTGGGTCTTTTCGGTCACAACTCAGCGTTCGCTGATTCGTCGGGCTCCCATCACATGATCCCCTTCCGGAAAAACATAACTTAACATGGACAATCAATTACAAGCGTTGCTGACCCTGTTGTCTTTGCTTCCAGCTGTTGTGCAGTTAAATTCTGTATTTTACAGTGTTACAACTGTTTACGTGTGTAGAACGCAACCTTTTATTCGAGCAATCTCGTTTTAAGCCTCGCTCTCACAATACCTAAAAATCAAATGCTTCCTGTGTACGTGCATGCTGTCCTGTGTACACCAGCAGGCGCATGCCAGTGTACGTGTGTGGTCACGTGATATGTTTTTTCAGGTTTGTTAGTATGGATAGTATGTAGTGTGGACAGGGATCGTTTAAATTTAAAAAATGAAAGTAGTAGTATGGATGTAGCCTTAGTGAGGACACTCATTGGCATTATGAATGTCTTATATCCTGACATTGACCCTTACAACTAATGCAACAACCTAATTCACACCCTTATTAAAAGTCTTTCAATCCTTTAATAGTACTTTGAAAAAGTGGGGACCGGCCAAAACGTCCTCACTTCACAAGGTCAATGTTCAAAATGATCCTCACAAAGATACTTGTACAAGTACACACACGCGCGCACACACACACACACACACACACACACACACACACACACACACACACACACACACAGACACACACACACACACACACCTCTACTCCCAGCCTGCATTAACTGGCTCATTGGTTTTCTGAGATAGTGAAGCAGCGTCATGAAGAAAGTTGTGCTCTGTGGTGATGTTTGGCAGAAGTGGGCTCCGGAAACATAAGAATGTCCCAACTGTGGCAGAGTTTTATTCATTAACATGGTGACAGGTCATTGGGTTAAGTTATTTCCACTGCTAGTTTCGGAAATGTCTTGCTGTCAGCAAATACTTTTCCTATCTACACATTCAGGAAAGAGAGTGGGCGCAAATGAAAAATATGTAAAACTAAAACTAATCTAAGCTGAAACCAAACTTAAATATTTCTGTTGTAATGTGGTGAAAGTTAACGTCACATTTAATGTAATGTTTTAGACTTGGTGAGGTAATCAATTGTTGATGAATAAATAGAAAGTCACAGAAGAAGTGACGTCTTTGGCTCAGGGGTTAGAGTGGTCGTCCTCTAACCAGAAGGTCGGTGGTTCGATCTTCCCCATTACGCATGCCGAAGTGTCCTTGGGCAAGATACTGAACCCCAAATTGCCCCTTCTCATAGAGAAAAGTGCTGATGCACTGTATGAATGAATGGGTGTAAAGCGCTTTGAGTGGTCATCAAGACTAGAAAAGCGCGATATAAATTCAGAAAAAACATGCAGAAAAATGACACATTTACATGTCGAGAGCAGGAGCAATGGCGACAAAACGAAAAGAGCTTTCGGCTATCATGGTTCAATGAAAGGCTGCGGCGTGTTTCATAGCAGGAAAGCGAGCGGAGGGGATTAATCAAGAGAAAAGGCTCCTGTGTCAAGCTGCCACCGAGTGATGAAGCACCTACTGTCAGCCATGTTTGCATATCATCGCCGGTAGCATTGTGAAGGTGGAGCTGACCTTACCGCTATCTCTTATATAGTGCGCTGGCCTCACTCCACATGACGGCAAAGTAGTCACTCACACAACCATGCTTTCTCTCACACACACACGGCACTTGGAGTATTTATACATTGAGAAAGAGAGAGTAAAAAACAAGGCCATGCAGGCCCGACAAGCTTTCTCACTGCTCTGCATAGTGCTTGTTATCTAATCCTCTATAATCATGGTTCACTTCATATTCCAGTTGATACTGGGCTGTCACACCTCATTAGGAACAATAGCGTTCCTTCATTGATGCTTCTGCACATTTAGAAGCTCTTCTCCTCTTTCTCTCCAACTCTCTCTCCACCTCTCTACGTATTTCTCCAACTCTGTCTCCTGATTTTGTTTTCTGTATTCTTGCTTCTCCTTCTATTCAATTCTTCACACTCACGTTCTCTGCCTTCGGTTTGGCACATAGTGTACCATCTCATGCTGAATACCAATCTTCAGTGTAACTAAGCCACATGCCAGGAATCTGCCCATGTTTTCTTGTCATGTCCACACTTCCCTCTATGATCAAAACTAACAGAGGCACCGTCACAAGCACCTCCAGGAGCCTCCAGGTTCATGGTCGTATGTGGTGAAGGTGAAGATAGGTGGAGAGGTTGGAGATTTCCAGCGCCCGTTTACTGTACTGTTGCCCAACACGGCGTTCGTATCAGGCGAGGTGTGGGCGACGTTGTGGGAGGTAGTTGTTCGAGCTAGCATCAGGGGGCAGTTGCAGTGTTAGCAGTTTTGGCGCTATGGTAAGTGGAGTGTAGTTATTAATAGAGTTGGGCCCATCCATCTTCCTGTCTAGAAAAATGCTGGGAGGACCAAGGTGGCATGGGCTTGTGTTCAGCACTTTCATGGCCGCCCACTCTCCCCCTAGTCATCAAGCTGCTTTTGTTTGTTTGCTCACTTTTGTTAAGGTTGAAGGATTCTTTTTGGTGTATTTCAGCTTGTGTTTGTGTAGGCTGCTGCTGGTGTGCGACTTTGGTGAGGTGGAAAAAAGAATGGTGGAACGTTTATCATCAGGGAGGGAGATTTGGAGAGGCTGGGTTATCTGCAGCTCACAGTGCTGGTTCAAACATAAAGTTACATATTCAATGAAGATAGTCAACCGATCACCAGGGGCATATTCAGGGGTGGGGCCAAGGGGGAACTGGCCCCCGGCTAAAATCTGATTGGCCCCTGAAGTGCCCCTGTCCTGTTTTTTTTTTTTTTATAGTCACTTACAATAAATATGACAACTTGTTGAGGATTTTTATTTTCAAAATATATTCAATGATGTGTGGCTTTGCTCAAATTTATAGAGCGAACAGTAAACAAGGAATCACTTCAATCTGCACCTTACTGTGTCAGAAAGGATTGTGCATGGATGATGGACATATAACTGGAACCTGTCTGTAAATGCCCTTTATGGGCTCTAGTTTAGAACTTAAGTAATCCCTTGTTTTCTGTTAGCTCTAAAGCTTTGATTCAAAGCATCAATACATTTATTTTGAAAATTGTTCCATGTTCAATGACATTGTGCTCTCCAAAAAAGGTAAGTAAATAAAAAATCTTAACATATTGTTAAATTAAAATATTATAGTCTTTTTAAGACCTAAAGGAATTCCTGATCTGCAGTAACTCAGGCTTTATACAGCCCTTACAAACTCTGAACTGCTTTGACTAGGTTTATATGAGAAATAGAATATGAAATATGAAGGGGCTCAAAAGACATATTGCCCAAAATGCCACCCACTGCCATCTCCTAAGCACTGGAATGATGTCACCTCCCACCCCAGTGACGGGTGTGTGGTTGACAGACGAGGAGACGGAAGCATATGCTGCTGATGGTGCTGTTCCAAATGTGCAAGGAGTCCAGGGTTCAGCACCAACACCAGATGGTTCTTCTAAATCTGTAGTGGACAAGAGGGGGAAAGAGGAAAAAACAAGAGCTCCTACTCTCTGCCACCCACCGGCTCCAGGCCAAGGGTCCAAATGTTCCATTTTGGAAATAATTACTGGCACATATGCAAATTTTAGAAAGTGGTTAATAGAGAAAAATAGATTCGGGTCTGTTCTCACACTGGCAACTCAGGTTTTATGGTGGAAATGATTCTGAGGTTGACTTTTTGTTACCTATTCGTGAAGAGAACTGTGCCATTTTGAATAGCATTTAGGTTTTGAGCCCCAGTTACTTACTGCATTGACTTGGCAGAGAAACTGAAGATCTGAGACCATCTGTGCTGTGTCAACATTATTTGGGGAAACTCTAGGAACCAATTTTGTCACGTGAGAGTGGGATTTTGTAAAACCGTACCTCTCTCCATAAGCAGAGCAGACACTGAGTTGTGCAGCCCATTTCCTCTGAGTCCATCCCAGCATTTACACTGTACAAGCTATAACTTTGTTAGAGCGAAAAAACACATCTGGCTTTTTGAGATGATTCATTCTCTGAAGGTTTTCAGCTAGTCGAGTCAATGTGGCCTGATTTAATTACAAAACGCAGGAAGTTGACTCAGAGTGACCTGTTCTCCCCCAGGCTTCTAATGAATTCCTTTGCCAGCGGGTTTGCTGCAGGCCTCTGTCGTTCATAGATAATAAGTGTTTGTTTGTTCGTGTATCTCTTCAGGACAAATGGACATTCATAAACCTCAAGAAAATCTGAGCTTGTTTTGGTACATTTTAAACCATACGTTAAACATGCTCTTCAAACCCACAATTCTAAATGCACCCGCAGTTAAGCAGTCCAACATATACAACATTTATATTATTAAATTAGAGTCAAGTGATTATATTTAATGACGTTTATCTGTCAATTCTCAGCCAGCACATGTGTCACTGGACACATTTATGCCACAAGGATGTATTTTGTATGTGCGACACCCAAAGTCACAAACAATGATGCAGTTTAATTGAAAAACTACATGTCTCTGTTGCTTTCCCACCCAGGTCATCTGTGTTGTGTTTTGTCATCGCTCATCACTGCTGTTCACACAAATTGCAGTATTGATGATTGCAGTCGGATGGAGAGAAAGAGCAGTGACAGAGTGGTTAATATTCACAGACATGAAAAGTGAGAGGTGGCTTTTCTGGCTGAAGAGAAAGAGGGATTGAATGCTGAAGAGGAAAAAAAAACAACCTGTTAGTGGAGACCAGCTTGACGGCTTTGGATCTGTTGATCTGTCTCTAGCTTAACCTTCTTATTAAAAGATGATTTTTCTGGCTAAGCACAACAGTAAACTGACACCTTCTTCTCTCCCCCAAAAAAACAAATACATTATTCACACTATGTGGGCTTGTAAGTGTGAAAAGGTCAGTGTCTCCAAAAATACATACAAAACATACCTCCGTCTAGATAGTTCAGCTGCAAGGGTTTAACATTTTGAAATGTCCATAACTGTATTCAATTTGTGTCAAATGTTTTGTCTTCCTATAGATTATGATACACCATCTGGAAATAGTCCAGTGTTCACACTTTGCTGTAAGTCGCCACCTCTAGGAAGTTATTGGTGGTTAGTTTGAGCAAGAGGAGGTGAATATTTAATGCATCTCGATGATACTGTTTCATCTGCTCATCCATCCATCCATCTGTCTGTTATGGAGAGAACTTACTTAGATATACAGTACAGGACTGTGGCCAGGTTTAGGAGCTGTTATTTAACTACTGCACATAAACAAATGAACTATTTCAGTGAACAATTTGCTTGCCTGACAACATTGTTGATGTGCTAATTAATCACTTGTAATATTTATTCTTAGCTGTAGCCAGAGTCAAAGCTTTAAAAAAACAAAACGAAAGCTGACTTATCTTTGAGCTGAAGTCAACGAGCTACCTGAGAGATTTATATCCTGACTCCCGAGTCAGTCATTTATTATTTTGGTTGTGTTTCCAGTCAAAGTGCTGCAGGAGTTGTGACGCTTGCCTCCTCCCTGCTGATGTGTTGTGATCAGTGGTGCACAGGCATCGGTAATGGGGAACCTTTCAAATGTAAAATTAATTACCTGCAATCTGACAGCATCAGGAAAACTCAAGTATTTTGTGCTTAGTTGGTACTCCCCCTTTTCCACGCTTACTTTAGCATGAAGTATTGTGTGTGTGGAAGTGTGCGGTTGTGAGTGTGTTGTAGAAATGTGGATACTGCTGGAGGCAAACATGTTTCTAGGGGAGGGAAGGATGCCCCCTCTGTGGTTACTGTTTGGTCCCTTTTGTCAGGTGTAGCTGAATTTAGACATCTTTAAGAAGAATCTGCAAGGAGATGCACTTAAAGATATAAAACATGTGTCAATCAAACAACATTTACATTTTCTCAAGCTTAATAAAAGTTCTGACTTGCCAACATGGCAGAATGAGGGCATTGTTACACCTGCCTAGTTTGGTCTGGACCTTTGGATTTTTGAGTTTAGTTCGTACAAAAATAACAGGTGCAGAAGGAGTCTCAGACCAAGGTCTAACTTTAGTGGACTAACTTTAGTCCAACTAAGAGAGATAGTCTTGGTCTGGATCAAACTGAACCATGGTTTGTTTAGTTTTCAGTGTGTGTTTTCAGTTTTTGGATTGTTTGTTCTTTCTGACCAATTGTTGGAGGTAGAGACAACATTAAACAGTAGAAGAAGAAAAAGAAGCAGAAGGCTCACTGGTTTCTCCAGAAACCAGAGAGGATTGTTTGTTCGAACAGCGAAGACATTCATTCGGAGCACTTGAACTAGAGTTGAGTACGGTGCTGGAAGTTGTTAATGTTTAATAATATTGTAGTGGCAATGAAACTAAATAAATAAACTGGTTCATTTTCTCCATTCAAATGAAAAGACTTCTACCAATCAATGTCACATTAGTATAGTATAGGTAGACCCATCCCACGTAGGTGATGATGACAGGACATATGTATGTCATACAAAAGGGTCTGCTCCCTAAATTGCAATATGGAACCTAACTGGATCAAATATAGACAGTGTAACAAAGACATGGTTCAGGATCATGGTGTCATATGTACGTGTTGGAGGCTTCAATGGAAATGCTGCACATTTACTTTGGTGCAGCAGTAGTGGAGAAAAACCTAAGCAAATATTGAAGTGCAGGTGTTAGCGAATCACATCACGTTCACATGTGGTTTACGTTTTTCACATGAATACACGTCCTGACTCATGTTAAAATGAGCCCAGAGAGACGATGCAGAGGCAGCTGGTGAACCCGTGATCGGTTGTGGTCATTATGATGATGGTGCCAGCACCAAGTGTCAGGTCACACATACGTGTGCTCAGTATGAGTAGCAGAAGTTGTAAAGACTGGTTTTCTGTTGCTGTCTATCGAACAAAGGATGAATAACTGTTTAAACAATATGTCCCCCTCCACCTCCACCGAGTGCTTTATCTGATGAGACCATCAGGTGCTCTGAGTCTGACAGTCCCAGTGTGCGGTGGCTCACTCACCGTGGTGGTATCGATTACTCTCCCTGATTTAATCTCCCTCCTCTGTTTCACTGTCCACCTCCACTCAATCTCAGCAGCAGTGGGAAACACTGACAGCTATATCAACCTGCTCAATACACACCGGCAGCAGAGAGAATCTAGACAAAGAAAAGAGGTGGACAGAGAAAGAGAGAGAACAGGAGAGATAAAGACGGAAATATGAAAGGGTTTGTTGAATCTGAAAAAGGTCAGTGTGAAAATCTGCGGCGCCAAAACAAGTTTGAAAACAACCAGTTTTGAGAGGTGACCTTGTCCCATGTATGTGCTCGTCTCCGAGTGACTCGAGCCAGGTGGTTCTGTCAGGCTGTCAGGGCCGAGTGGGTCAGAGAAACAACATTTGCTACTGTGCTCTTGCTTTAATAAGACTCATTAATATACTGCATGTGTCACCAGCAGTGTCTGACTGCGTCCCCTCTGGGCTGGGCTAGTTTTGGCATGACGTGAAGTAAGGACACACACATACACACACACACACACACAGAAATTTGACTGAATTTGTCTTTTGAATCAAGGCTGAGTCTTCACACCGCCTGTGAACTCATGTCACTAACTCATAGGTGTATATATGTGTGTGTGTGAGTGTGTGATGAATTGGCTTGTGTAGTGCATTACGCCTGTTAAAGATGGTGTATGGTATCGATGCTGGGTGGATTATAACTCAGGTTTATTGCCTTGTTGACTCGTTTTAATATCCTCAGTTGATAGATCTGATGTTGTTCAGGATGCTCCCTTACAAACGCACTATGAACAAGTGAGGTGCTACTAGCTGTTGTGCTTAAAGGGCAGGTTTTGCAGCAAATTCTACTGTTTTCCCTTTTAACCCTAGGCAGACATTCAATGATACTTTTTCAAGCCTATATACAGTAGACTTTAAGAACACAGTGTGTGGTGGGATCAACCTTTTTCTTTTTGGCTCAATGACTTGATGATGAGCCTGGAAACTCTCCATCGACACCAAGGATTTAAAACAATATACAGACGATTGGGGAAATACTTCTTTCTTGCAGAGATCAACGCCACTTTCTCTCTGCTCAATATGAACATAAAGCTATAGCAGCTCATTTGATTAGCTTAGCATAAAGACTGGAAAGAGCTAGCACGGGTTTGTCCAATGGTAAGAGAAAAACTCTGCACTGTTGTTGTTTTAATGGCTTGTACTTGTAAACTTGTTTTAAGCATAGAGTGTATCTGATCACACAAAATAAAAGCTTGTCTGCAGAATAGTGCACACATGTACAATTCAAGTTTTAGTGACATTAATGTCTTCATAAATACACAGAAGACAATTGTAAAATATTCAGCTCCATTATTTATCTGCAAAGCATTTTAAAGGTGTGTTTCCCTGCATGTCAGTGGAGAAGCTACTTACCTGCAATAAGCAAGGTTAAGTTATTGTACAGAGATATATTAAAAAGGTATTTGAGTTTGTTTGTGGGCAGAGACTACTGCTGAGAAACTTTGACTCAGACCTTTGTGTAACTAAAATTATAGCTATATGCTATAGCTCTATTAAATATGCCATGATGGTTTCAGAAAGAAAGAAAAAATCTTTTGGCATCATAAATATCGAATTTAAGAAAATGTTCTTTTCAAAAGACTTGGAAAAGATTGTGGAAGATATTGTGTCTGTTTAGAAAAAAACGGGAGGGCTTTTATTAGTAACTGGTTGCTAGCTATTGGTTTCTGCCGTCCAGAGCCCGGAGTTTCCAAACTGAAACTGAGCCAGCAAAACTCTCAATTTTAGCTGCTCTCAAACTCAAGAGTAGTGTGTACCCCAGACGTATCTATAGCAGATGATGCAAACCAAAATGTGGTTGTGTGGATGGTGGATGTAGCCTAAAATAGAAGTACAAGAATTTGTGTGTGTGTGTGTGTGTGTGTGTGTGCATAGTGTGAAGAACTTTGAGTGGTTGATAAAAAAAGACAAGTGCTACATAAATGCAGTCCATCTACCACTTTGTTATCTTTTACTATTAAATGTCTAGGAACATTTAATCAGTATCAGCATTTCATCAGCATGTCACTATTTTGTATTAGAGCCAAGTGTAATCGGATTACAAATATTTAAACTATTTGAAATAACTCACACTTACTTTGGCTTCAGAGTATTCACATCAGCTGAATTAAATAAATGAAATAATACACAAGTTAAATATAAAGTAGACCACTGTTTTGCTCCTTGCAGACGAGTCCTGGCATGTAGTGAGGAACACAGGACAGCACGATACCTGGCACCCACAGAGTCTCACTGAGACCCCGGTGGAGGCGATTCTACACCATCTGGAGCGCGCACACTTGTGCCACCCCAGCCAAAGCCAAGAAGATGATTGCTATCAGCAGGATTACACCTTTATTAGATTAGCCTTACATTGTTGACAGGATTGTGGATTCTGTCCATGCCAGTCTTCAACAAACACTTCTGAGAAACCAGTGGGATGATGGAGTGATCCACTCAATAGCTGCTAAAACATTTCCCTCATTGGGATATAAATGTGTTACTGCAGGAGAAAAATCATAAGGAGAATCTTACGAAGATGGTTTCCTCAGTGATACACTGTGGTTTTGTTACACTCTGGTTATGGGAACCATTTGAACCCAACAGTCCTTGGTAATCCATGCTTAAAATTACATGTTTTTTGTTCGGCTTATTTCTTTGATTATAACAACCTTAAACACTGTGTGTGTGTGTGTGTGTGTGTGTGTGTGTGTGTGTGTGTGTGTGTGTGTGGGGCCTCTTCCAGTGACTGAGCAGGAGCAAATATGTCAGATGACACATAAAAATAAAAAGTCTCTCCCACGGGGCAGTTTTAACACAACACTGCGTAACACAACAATATCGTAGAAAGATGTGACATGGGGCACGGAAGAACCCATTTTATTTTGGCATGAATTGGGACAAAAGGGTGGATCAAGGATTTTACTTTCTTTGACAATTAGACATAGTTTATGATATCATATAATATCCCAGAACTCATGGATCTTGAAGGAAAGTAAAATAAACCAGATTTTTTTGATTGTGTGCACTGTTGTGCAGCTTGATTGACTTTAAGGGGACTGTTGGGCCTCGGCAGAGGTTTGTGTTCCCCTGTGTATTCTTTTGTGTAATGATGGACGATGAGGTTGCATCACCACATTTATATGCACTATAATTTCAGAGACAGAAGTTATCTCCATCCCAAAGTGAGAAAGTCATGTGGTTTAATAGGCTTAAACTGGTTTCAAAAATCAATTAAATTATCCAAATTCTTCTGTGACGAGTGCAGCGTAATCAGTTTTGTAGCCACAGTGAGAATAGAGTCATTTTGCCACCGTTGCAGCTCGTGTTTAGCACCACGCCAACGAATGGAGACATGATCAGAGGAGGGAAATGCTCTGCCAACGTCTGTCTCCTCCATGCCAGTGCATGGGGAGAAGGGAAAGGTATTGGGCCGAGCCAACTTTCCACTCCAGCTGGAGAGCCGGTGAGAGACATTGTTTCTCTCCGCTCCTCCTGTCAGCACTAGTAGTAGTTTTTCTGTGAGACTCGATCGCCCACTATTTCAAAATCGCATTGAGCCATCTTGCCAAAAGCTTAAATGGCCCAAATGCTGGAGTCCATCACACTGCCTGGAAAGATGAGGCATTTGTCCTCCTAGTCTTTAAAGCATTCACCTACTATTTGCTCATAAATATGGGGCATCGTACCTTAGTAACTAACAGAAAAATACCGTTACCACTAAACAAATGTTGGGATTTATACATAGATGTGAATCAAATTAGGACTTTTGTTCATGTGTCAGTCTTTCTCTGGTGGCCGCTGATCATGCTGAACATGAAAGCAGCCTCCTCTACAGTGACTCCCTTCATTGCCATGTTAAAAGGAGTCCATCAGTATTCTGCTCACACCTACAGCTGATGGTCAGGTTCACAGAGCTTCACTGTCCTCGTCTCCGTCAATGCTGCCTCTGACCACACTTACCCTTTAGTGCTGGCCTTCCATAGGTGTCAACTACCGCCCTCTGTTGGCCATGTCAGGGAGTTCAAACAGCTAAATCAAATCATCCAAACTCTGCTCGGAACTCCACTCAGTGATCAATATACAGTATGCATGAAAAGCAGTGATGTAATTATTGGTTCATATACACAGTGCAGCTCTGTACCTCTTAGTTTATTAGCTTTAGTGTTACTTTGTTCAGAGGTAATGCATTGATCTCAAGCAGCACATTAAATTGGAAAATTAAAATAAGAGAATCCTATCCCACAACAAGGACATTTGCTATAAAAAATTATGACGCATATATATGTGCAGAGAAATTGTAAATGTTTGTATTGTATGTATAGTTATGTTGAAAAAACAATATGAATTAAAAGAAATCTGTCCATCTTTATTGTGTTCTTCTTAGGTCCAACTGGCTGAAGCCCTGCTGCGGTCGTCGCGTGGCCCTGTGGCAAGTCTGTCTGCTCAGCGCCGGCTTCAACTGTGTCCTGGTGGCTTGTGTCATCCTGGTGGTGCTGTTCCTGTCCCTGGAGCTGCTCATAGACACCAAACTCCTACAATGTAAATAGTCTGCATTTCTTTAACCTTTATTTCCTTTATTGTGTTTGCTGAGCATGCATGTCCTTCTCCCTTAATACACGGCGTGATGCTCGTAGAACACCTGCGAGGCGTCCAGTGCAGCACAGCAGCAGCTCAGCAGCTCCAGAGCTGTGGGGAGTAACATGCTGTTGTGTCCTTGAACATAAAATACTGTTTTTTACTAATTCCACTGGTTCTGTCTCTTCGACTTCAGCTTCCCGGGCTACTCAGTTTCTCATGTCACATTTCAAATGCCTAACGAGACATTTCCCTTTCAAAACTTATGATTAACTAATTTAAATAACTGTTCGAGGCTCAATGAGTTGCAATCATCCAATATTTTCCAAAAAAGCAAACAATGAATCAACAAACAAGCACAGAATACTAAACTTCAGTGGAACTTTTTGTACCTACACCAATAATGGTATATATATAATTGAATCTATTTAGATTTATCCTGTGACCCTTTGGGGGTTTGAAACCACAAGACAAATGTACCTGAGTTAATCTAAAAGAGATGGATAATTTCTAAATTGACCAACTATAATTTACACATTATTGTTACATCAGTGTCAACAATAATCAAATCATGTCTAATATGGGCAGGAGCCATTTTACTTTGATTGCAGTACGTTTACTTGCTAACAGAGTATTTTTACTTTGTTTTATAAGTGAAGGACAAGATAAGCCTTGTGTGTAGGCTGCCACAGTCATGTGTGTGCATTTAGTGCCCACTCTCTCCATCACTGCTGTGTGTAGTCTGTCACAGAGAGGGTGGAGCTGGATAGTAAATGGCTGTGATGGCGAGTGATGGAGAGAGGTGATAATGAACCAAGTCTCTCTTCCGTGGCGGTGGACACGCGTCCCCATCGATTACTGGCCGAAGTCCAGTTCTGATGATACCGGAGTCTCACTGTGGGGACTCTGCTGTAGTCCAGTGATTTGTCCTCTGCCAGGTTCTCAAGACAAATAGAGGAGTAGGCAGTCATGTGGGAGTGAGCGACAGAGGGCGCAGAAAGATTAGGGGTCTGTAAGACCTGGGTAAATACAGGGGGAGAGTTCAAAGTTATATTCACATGAAAACAATATTACAAGAATGATATTTCTCCTGTATGACAGAACAAGAAATTCTTGGACCATTTGTTGTGTACTTTTCTTTAAAGTTTTGCAGCTTAACATTTTGCCCTTTTTTCCTCTTGTAACAGTTTCCAATGCTTTCCAGTTTGCCAGCATTATCCACTGGATCAGCCTTATCATCCTGTCACTCTTCTTTTCAGAGGTAAGATGTGTGTATCAGGCTCCATTGAACCTTATTTCTACTGTCACCATTCATAAAAATCTTTTCTGGATTTGGGTTGAACAGTCACTGGTTGTACCATCTACCGCGGTAAAATTCCTGATGGTTAGTTGTACTGTTTCTATCTTCTATCACCGTGATTACTGTGTTGATTTGGTTGATACTGGAACAGCATGAGCTAACTAGCCATATTATTTTCATTGATAATAAATATATTTTCTTACAGTTTAAACTTTGGGAAATTGCATTGGTTTGCATATCAGCAGTTCAGTAAGGACCACTTTAGTCAAAGAAAAGTTTATTTGTCTCTGCATAATTTACATTTGATGGAATGGCTCTGTTCTGGGACCTCCCTGACAGAGAGAGCACACCTCTCCATCCTTCCATGTGCCTACATGGAAAGCAGGGAGAGCGGAAGCAAGACCCCCCGAGGGAACAGAACAGAGCAGGCATCAGTGACAACAGAAATGACATGGAAGAAATTAAACACAGTATGAAAAGGGGGGAGCTTCGGTGGAGGTGGGTTGTAACAGGGCTTGCAGAGGGAGCAGCACGGGTAGGCAGGCTGAAGCAGCTTAAATAAGGCGCCTTGTCTGAGCTTTGCCAGTGAGTGCATGGAAGGGAGGCTCTCAGCTCAGCTCAGCTTGACTTCGTGACCTGCCTGAACTAACACTATGCTCAACTTTTGAGCTTTTTCAACACATAATAACAATACAACATTTTCACATTGTGTCATCTCTAGTCCAGAGGATTTCATCAAGTCCCTGATACTAGAACCAACTCATCACATTTCTTTTTAATAAATAAATTAATTAAACTAATCAAACTTTAACTTTAGACTATGTCCTGTCTCCTGCTGGAACTAGAGAAGGTGGCTACTATTTAATTTCCACTCTAGTCAATTATCCTTAAGTCCATCTTCTGTAGTCTAAGCCTCAGAAATGCTACCTCTGAAAATTTTAAATTTTAATTAGTCTTAATAAAGTTTGAACCATTGTTTGATGTAATAATGTCTTATCATCCGTCTGGAATTGTGAAAAACAAAATGGTCAGGGGAGGATTTGGCCCACAGGCCACTCCAGTGAAAACCAATTACCCTGACAGCCTCAGCCCCAATGCCCTAAACCAAACATTAATTACTAGCGAGCCAGCAGGAGCAATAATTACAGCTGAGTTAATGAGCGGTGGGGATGGGGTTACAGTAACACTATCCATCCAAACACCTCGCCCACTGACATCATAGAGGAAGAATCACCCGGGAACAGTGTTACATAGATATAGCTTATTACTGGATGGTCCCTGTGCACCAATCAGGGGGCAGGATTTGAATATGTGGGCGGAGCCAGAACAATTCTCATTTGACAAAGCACTGTTGTCCAACATGTGCCGCACATGATGGATTAGCAGGACCACTTGTACATGACATGCCACGCTAATTGGATTGTAAATCAATGGGCCTCCTCAACAAAGAAGCCAGCAGCATCTATACAGAGCAGAATGTAGAGTTTGATAGGTGATCAGATTACACGTGTTGTGCCGCTGTAGGTCAATGATCAATATCAGGGAACAGACATAGCTTCATCAAGGAGGAGTGTTCTCCAGAACTAAATTAGCTTTAAGTACTTTCTTTCAGGAAAAAGACTGATCTCATGTCTTGTTTGGGATGTTTCTGTGATAAGTCAAAGGTACATTGTATGATTACATGCATTTACTATTTGTAATCTAGCATTCTTGCGTTGTTATCACCTACAGTATACAGAAATAAAGGAGGTTAAAGAAGAAAAGTGCGTGATCACACGTTTTGGCAAATGTCATTGGATGAGATGACAACTCAAAAGACTGAGAATATCACAGGATCTTTTTATACCTATCTGCTCTCACCTATCTATTTTAATGTCAAAATTTCATTTTTCTCTCTGTCTCCTGTCTGCCTCAGACTGTCTTCAGAATAGTCGTGCTCGGGATCTGGGACTACATAGAAAACAAAGTCGAGGTTTGTACTGCTGTTCTGTGTCTATTGGTTATGATTACCCACTCCCATGTCTTTATGGTAAATTTGAACCCAGTGTCTGGGGGCAACGGACAATGTTTTGGGGGCTATTTTGGGCAGATATCTGTGTCTTCACTGTTTACAGTCTGACACATCCACACAAGACAAACTTCTCTCCACGCAAAACTCAAAGAGATACTTTTGTATTTGTTTTAAATCCAGATTAAATTTTGGCTAATCTCCACTAACAGCTATGTGCATATGAATGTAGATCAATTAAAAAGCAGATAGCTGATGCATTTCTGTGAAATGTGTTCCACCTCTTTTGCTCTCCACACAGACTGTTTACCTGCAGGCAACCGAAGCCTGCACAAACGTCTTTGGTCGAACAGAAACAAGAACACTGGCTGTCTTTCAAAATCTATCGCTGGCATACAGATTCTGTATAATCACATAGAATCTGTTTATAGAATTTAACCAAACAGAAGCAGCTGCCCAGTGTTGCTTAGCACAAAGTCACCTTTGGATAAAGTCAGGCTAGCTGTTTCCCCCAGTTTCTAGTGTTTGTGCTAAGCTAAGCTAGCAGGCTACCAGGTTCGTCTTTGCTGTACATCAGTGCAGAAATCAGGTCTAAAGGGTTGTGCAAGGTTCCGGCAGATGCTTATGATAACAACTACATTTGCTCATATTTGATTTTCTTCTAACATATGCTCAGGTGTTTGATGGTGCTGTCATCGTGCTGTCACTGGCCCCCATGGTGGCCTCCACGGTGGCCAATGGGCCCAGCAGCCCCTGGGATGCCATCAGCCTCATCATCACCCTACGCATCTGGAGGGTCAAGAGGATCATTGATGGTGAGGGAGGCAAAAAAGTAGCCCAAAATTTTAAGTGTCCTACAAGTAAGGATGATTCATTTGTTTGAAACAACTTGACGAAATATCTGCTCGTTCTTAACTCAGAGGGATCACACAAATACATAAAAACCAGCCGGCCTTGAAAGAGCTAAATGACCCCATTCTCTCCATGGTTTTACAAATGATTTACTATTCAGGACAATATGGCAATTGATCATCCCTCAGAGTAAATTGCTGCCACTCTGCTTCTCTAACTTGTAATGATTGTAAGGGGCTGGTAAAGTAGATTCAGACAGGCTGTAATGAATATAGTGGTCACTCTCCGCTATGCTAATGCATACTGGTTCGATATCAGTGCCGAGGTCACCCTCGCCACAGGCCTCAGACTGCATACACGATCAGTGGCATTGAGAACACAAAGGGACTCTGTGTGCACTTTGCTTATGTCCTGTGAGATGGTGGATTAGTAAAGCACAGTTTTCCTCAATACTTACTGTTAAAGCAATAGTTTGACATTGTTACCCTGCCAAGAAGGTTATGTTTTCATCTGCGTTTGTTTGTACGCAAAAACTACTCAACTGATTTCCATTCCAGGTAGCATACAGATGTGGGCCACTTTATGCAATGATGCAGCACTTCTGGCCCAAAACAAATGTGGCTCAATTTTAGCAAACATGCGGTACTCTATAGGCAAGGTGTAATCTAGATGTGAAACTTAAGTGACCTATGTGGTAAATGGTGAATATGGCCCCAAAAGTACCAAACTAATTCGGACACCCTTTGGCACCTTTGGTTGACATGCGGTATTGCTATGGCTTACTCGTGGCCCAGATCTGGCAAACAGCAGCAGACCGCCCAAGTGCCAACATTGTGAGATAGAATGTTTTTTGACCTTTTTGATTTCTCAGAGAATAGTTGAAGTAAATCGTGATATATATCTATTTTTTTTAATCAGGCATGTTTAGGGGACTGATATTTATGAGTGTGTGCAGTTTGGTGTAGATCCAAAGAAGCAATACTGATACACTCTGGTGAAACACGTTCAGCAGGAGCAGTGTTCTTCTTAACATGCAGCTGCAGTGTTGGCTCCCAGGGAATGAACTGGTGATTTCTCCCTCCCGCACACCTCGACCTGTTGGTTTTGATCTTTTTGAGTGATTGAGTTTTGTTGTGAGGTGGGCGGCAACACACCTCAGAGGGGGAGGAAAACAAAAAAATCACTCAAACCAGTTAATGTACAGCAGAGGGAGCTGCTCGGTTATTGTGGGAGAGAGATTGAGTCTCTAGCAGAATAAGGGCCGATACGGGAGTGGAAATAACAGAGGAGTGAACTGCATCAGAAGTTGCAGTGGAAAAAAACCAGGGTGAATTTATAAGTGTGTCATAGGGGAAATATCAACGTCTCAAACAGAATCAGGAAAAAGGAACCTGTATGAAAACAATCTGCTGCTCAGTGAATTATTACCAAAACATAGTGAGACACTAAAACTAGAAGATGAAATGTACATTGACTTTAGAACCCAAGTGCAGCCCTTTGCTATGGTGCTCCTCACTGTGGATAAATAAACATAGATACAATAAAAGCATCAGGATCTGAGTTGTACTGATCACAGTGCCTCGAGCAGAGCCATGACAACAGGTTTCCAAATTTACCCTCAGTAGCCTTTTTTAGGCACATCTTCACAATCTGCTGCCAAAAGTGTGTCATGTATAAATAAAACTGTGAGATTGTAAGAGGAGGAGATGGTGATCAGTCAAGATGCGATTTAAGGGATTGATGCATTTCCAGCATAACTACTTAACTATTTTTTGCATAGTTTGAATTGTTTAATATATTAATCAAGTAAAATTAATCCATTGATCCAAACAAAACATCTGTACAAACAGCTGTAGTTTTGTGTGAAAAACAGATTAATTCGTGATAAGTAATAAGTCTATAAACAGTATAATAGATTGTCCATTCTTCATGTCCAAGTTTTATTTGTTCTCAAAATGTTCTGTTTTAAACTAAAAAACACAGATTCACACTTTATTTTGTTTTGTATTTGTAATGAGGCCATTATAACATCAGAGTGATGATTTTAATTTATCCAGATACACAGGCCCCAGTAGAGACTCTTTGGTGAAGACCAAGGTGAAATGACATGTTGACTGTATATAATCAACACTTGCAAGCTAGTTCATGCAGTCAATTGGAGCTGCACTGCTCTAATCAATGTGGCAGTCTATTTCGATTCAAATATTTCCCATCTCTCCCTTTGCTTGTCAATGTCTCTGTTGCCCTGTGTCGGTATCGCTGGCCTGTCGATTCGGCCCCTCCACCACCCCAGGATCCGCCTGTAGGCTCTGACAGGGGCATTGGAGATATTTGCTCATCACTCTCATTATATCAGTGTAATCATATCTCGGGGAGTGATGAAGTCAGAGCCTAGCAGCCAACCTCGGCCTGCTGCAATAATCGTTTCAAGCGAGTTGTCTGTGGGTAAAAAGTAAAAAGTGTCTTGACAATATTGTTGTGTTTTGAAATCAACATGAACCATGATCCTTGAGAAACTTAACAGCACCTTGGTGCATTCAGTCAGTAAAGGTATAAGGTTACTAACTAATGAGGTTTCACAGACATCTGCGGAGCAAAGGACTAATGGTCCGCTACCACTGACCTTTGACCTTGACTTGATCTCCATGTATCGTACCATAACTGTTTTTTTGCCGTTTGTTTACGTAGTTTATTGGAACGAACAGATTTTTCTCTCTCACCCTCCTCTTCTGTGTTAGCATATGTGCTACAAGTGAAAGTGGAGATGGAGCTGGAGATTCAGCAGTGTGAGAAGACCAAGGCCGTGAGAGAGGAGCAGCTGGAGCGTCTCACTCAGATCTGCCAGGAACAGGCTGTAAGTGTCAAAAACACCTTTGATTTAACCTTATGGCCTGGCTGAAGTCACGGAATTAGCTTGTAACGTAACAGGAGGCGAGACTAGATGTTTGTGCAACCAGTGAACAAAGACAAAATACTGCTGTAGTTTGTCAGTATATAAAGGTTCACGCAGAACAAACATTCCTGCATAGAACATTTAGCAATAATTTAAAAAAAAGCTAAGGTGTTGGTGTCATACCATGACTTTTATTTTGTTAGCAAAGGTGAAGTGGATCATGTAGTTGTTATCGTTTTTATGTACTGGTTTCTATTTTACACTTTTTACAATCCTGGGAATCTGGTCTCTGTTGGAAACTCGGAACTTTCCACCAAGTTTACAGTGGAATTCCCAGCTACAACTTTAAAGTCAGCTCAGACATTGTCCCACATGATTACTGTACCCCGTTGTGGGTTCCAATTTGATATCACAATTTTCTAATTCACTGCTTTGCCTTAATTCATAGTCATATCACTGTCTCATCTTTAAAAGGAAAACAAACTGAAACTGTCTGTACATTTGACGTGGTCACTGGTTTACTGAAGCTTTGACCATGTAAGAAACTGTCAGCTCAAGTACCACCAGAGGGGGGCAGCAGTGCCTCACAAACAGGTTGAGTCAGTCCACATATTCCATCATGACTCCTCAGAGCACACACACACACACACACACACACACACACACACACACACACACACACACACACACACACACACACACAGAGAGATGATGAAAATGCAGACTATGATGAATAAATAAAATAAGACTAAGTGCAGGTCTGAGACCAGACATAACAAATGAATACATTAATAATAATGATTTTAGAGGAAATGATCAGATCCCTCCAGATATTTTGTTTATCAAATGTATTCCCAGTCACTGTTTCAAGGTACTAGGTGATACCTTATTATATGTGTTGCTGTATGGCCTGATATTAAGATTCATGTTTCAGTTTGGAACAGGATTAATGTTCAATTTACCCTCTGCCTGTATTTTCACTCACTTTTATCATATTTACACTGTAATGGTATCTTGTCAGTGCACAATGCACTCAAGGCCAAAAACATTGAAATCAATATGGAGAAACATCAATGCTGTGTATAACAGAAACATTCAATAATACTTACAAATTGTTTGTAAAATGACCTGTCAAGAGACAATATATCTCAATACAGACACTTAAAGCCATCACTTTGTGTTTGCTGAATATTTGGTGTGTCTGAGCTGGTGTCACAGCCCCACAGTATTTTATATAATGTATTTTCATCCAAAAGCCTCTTGGATGAGAGGTGTAACATCCTCCTGTATCTATAACTTATAATTTGGCCTTGATTCAACCCCACAGACAAAATATTTCACTCTCAGGTTTTGTAAATCTAAAGGTATGTGTGTTACAATATGATACGATGTAATATCAGTTTTAAAGAGAATTACTATATACCTTCACTTTGTTGAAATTTATGCTTTTCCTCCATTTTTTCTTCTCCCCATATTTGTCTCATCTTTTCTCCTCATCACGTTTATCACTCCATCCTTCCTTTTCTCTCTTTCCTTCCTGTTCTGTTTTTTCCTATCCTATCCTTCAAATCCCCTTTTACTGCCTCTGTTCATTCACACTCATGACCGGCTGCTTTTCTCTCTTTTTCGTTGCTCGTGCACAAACACATGCAACACAATAACCTGCAGTTTGAGATCAGGCAGCTCAGGGCCCATCTGGCCCAGCAGGACCTGGACCTTGCAGTAGAACGTGAAGCAGCCATGCAAATCCACCACGTCTGGGGCAAACAGGGCAGGAGTTTTCAGGTTGTCGAAGGCTTGACTCCCGGGGAGTCGGATGATGAGGGCGGCCAGAGAAACCCCAGGGAGCCCAACACCGCTGCAGGTATGTATATTTGAATACTGAGTTAAAGAATACGCTGATAATATATGAGTTGGTTCTAAAGTATAATTTCACAAACTGAACATGGGTCTAATAGGCTTCTTAGACAAAAGCTAATGCAGGTGTTTGCTTGAGAAAGCAGCATGACAAACCTGGAGAGAGGTGCAGCATAAAGTATGCACATAATTATGTGGAACAAAAAGACTCCAATGGTGTAACATCAGGTGAACTGGATGCCACAGCAGTGTACAGTTAATCTGAAGCGGTAGCCCTGGAGCATCTTCGAGGCCAGGCTCTTAGCCCCCACATGCTCACACACAACACCCATCTGACCGCAGGCGCTCTGTGATCAATATGAAGGGCAAAAAAGCTTTTAGGATCTGGTGATTCCTGGAGAAAACAAACATGTTCCCCCACACTACGTCAGCCCACGCAGGCTTCTGTCATTCCCCCAACTATCTCTCTCGCTGCCCCCCTCGTGGCGAGGCCAGCCAAACCAACGCCGACCACTCGGGCTATTTCAGGTACAGAGTGCTCTGTGAATTGGGCCTTGTTAGTAAAGGAGTGGGCTCCTGTCAACATCTGTTCCCCTTCACCTGCAAACCACAATAGGGCACCGGGAGGCTCCACAGCGGCCACAGAATTACCCCAAGGGCATAGTGGGAAATCTGGCTCTCAGAAACAAGTGGGGCTTTTTGCAGAAACATGGTCACTGGGATGAGCACTTAGGCCACAGAGCTCGAGGCAAGTCAGGTCAACTCAAATCAAGTCGAGTGTATTTGTGTCGCCCAATTTTGCACAGCGTGTCTCGATGGGTATTCTCTCTCTCTGACCGGCAGAGAGCCGTCACACTGTAAAGACCTCTCGTCCAGTCGGTGGCATTCGTGATGACGATCGTGACTCACGGGAGATCAGGGGTTTTGAACATCTCAAAGTACTGAACCATGTCAATTTAAAGAACATCCATTGACAATTAGTGTTAATCAATAGACAGGACTGCAACAGAACAATAGAAGAGATTTACCGGCTGGTTTGGTTGAAAGCAACATTTATATTTATATTTCTGTATTTATCAAACTGTCCAAACAAAGGCCTTGGAAACATGGTAGATATTTGCAGGGTAACAGGAAGCACTCAGACTATGAGTCCGCAGCCATCCTAACAGATCAGTGACATAGAAAGTCTATGGTCTGTGGTCTGTGGTCTAACATGCTAATGCTAAGCGGGTATGACGCTACATGTGTTTACCATCCCTCTTTAGCATGTCATGCTACAATTAGCTAATTAGCACTAAACCCAAAATACAGCTGAGCCTGATAAGGGTTAGGGTTCTGAACCAGGTTCTGAACAAACTGAAGTTTTGACCTGATAACGATTGAAAAGTCAGAGAGTTGTTTTGTTGACACCAGTTTTGTGGATTTACGCAATTTTATTGTGACAGTGGACCATTAATATATTATTTACAAAAAATTGTGCCAATTCATCCAGTACATATCAGGATCATGGTTGTGGACACATCAACCAACAGACTGACACAGGCATCACTAGAGCCAGGCTGCTCTCATGGCTAAAAGAACATATATATATACCTACTGTGTATTAAATCTACAGAAGAAATCAAAGACTATTTCTTTTAGCAGCGGTGGAGTAAGTAGACAAACATTTTACCAAAGTAAAAGTACAAATAATTAGACAAAACATACTCAAGTAAAACTAAAAGTACCACATTAACTTTTCTATGAAGAAAAGCAAAAGTACTTGCTGAGTGTATCCTTTTCCTAACTCAATGGTCAACTACATCTTTAAAAAAATCTATCTATTCTCCTTATTGATAACTTTAAAAAATATATATTTAAAAAGACTTTGTGAACATGTAACAGTGGATTGTAAAAATGTAGTGGAGTACAGATTTAATGACATTTTTTTTAACTTGAGTACAGATTCACGAAAATGTACTTAAGTACATCCCAACACAGTATCAGTTGCAGTGGTTGCTAATCTTCCTGAGGTTGATCTGTGGTGAAGAAAAAAAACCTCACCCTTCAAAAGGAAAGTTTACATCTGAACTGAAAGGACCTGAGCACGACACCTCTCCTCTCCCACAGATGACAGCCTGCCAGTTAGCCTTGACAGTTAGAGGACAGTCTTTTATATATACCGGACGGCCCATTCTTTTTCTTCCTTTCTTAAGATTCATGTGTTATTAATTGTGGAGTGATTGTCTCAGTCTTGTTTTAGTGAGTGCAATGCTTCCTCTCCAGGGGTGGCTCAGGGATTAATATTTTAGACTGAAAAATAAATGAAATTACCTATCAGAGTCCCCGGCGTGTCCCGGGGGACGGGGGCTATAGCACTCAGGGTACTCTGGGTTCGCACTCAGCCAGCGGACAGTGAGCTCAAGACCAATCAAGCGGACGGAAGAGCGTGGCGGATCACAGCCAGTCACAACGCACACTGAGGCCTGCAGGACCGGAGGGATCCCAGTCTGAACAAAGAGCTCCCACTCTCCTTCTCCCCCATTTCTCTCGTCCCTGTAACCAACCCCACCCTGTCCAAGTTTATCTCTGGTGCGCCAGGGTGCAGCTAATGCAGAGCGAAGCTGTCAATATGATGTTGTAAACACAGGAGATATTTTCCATTTGGAGTACTTTGCGCTGTTAACAATGACATGGACCAAAATACCTGCAGAGAAAAAGGTGTGAAATCCAATTAAAGTCGTTTACACTATATTTAACCCTACATTTAAATATACACTGCTAATTAATTAAATCTCTGGTGCATTCTGAATTTATATTCTACATATGATAATATGCATTTAATCCAAACAGTATATTATTTCTATTTGCATTGATTTTTGGGTAATCCAATAGTTCAACGACTAATTAAACTATGCAAATTATACAAATTATACAAATTATACAAATTAAAATGACAAGAAGGATCAACTAGAAATATTGGGATTTATTTAAATATCGAACAGTTCAGAGAGAATGGAGGCTTTGTGATATATATTGTTTATAATAATATTTTATAATATTCTGTATATTACGTATAATACCAATATCAGTTTATTTTACATGATTGATGACTGAGGTAATTTTCATTGATTGAACTTATGCATGTAGCGGAGCTTAAGTGAAAAATTGCTACACTTGGATTTGGAGGACATCACTGTCAAGTATTTCTTTGTAGCTATTAATATAAAATAAAGAATGAAAAGAAGAAAATAGTATGAATATTATTTTGTTGTAATTTTCAATTATAATTATTATGCAGGTCCAATTTGTCTCAAATCTGACATGAACAAAGTTGAGTAGTAGTAGCAGAGTAAGAGTCCAAACACACTTACATGTTTTTGTCAGAAAATGTTGTTATCTAGCATAATAATAATAATCATCTCATCATTTTGTTTACATTTATTTCTTTATTGACTCAGATCCAGTTGGACACGATGACATGAACAACTACATCAGCCAATACTACAGTGAAGCAAGCAGTGGTAAGGAACTTAACATTTTAGTAAAATATTTAAATGTAAATTAAAAAAATATTAAGCCTGATATTTACTTATTTACTTTCAATGGATTTATTAACGTTTCCTTTAAATTTACTCTTACATTCAATCAGTCAGAGGTTATCCAGTTTTTGTCCATCTGGTCGACACAGTGAGTTCAGTGTGAATTAGATGAAGAAGTAATTACTTTTTTCTCTGTTGTCTGACTTTTCCTAATTGTAATGAAGATGCTGGGGCTTCTGGCTTAGGCACTCGGATCATCACCATGGCAGCCATTGACGTCCACCTCCCAACCCACACAACTCCTGTTCAGTCCAACCCCATGCATGCTATGGAGCGGGTGGTCAGCGCAGTAAGTGACTCCACCAGCATATTACAGTCCAGTGGCAGCCTGACGGCCCGGCCCCACAGCCTGAGTAGCCACACCCGGGCCTCATCTCTGACAGACTGCAGCAGCAGTATGGCTCAGGACCTCAGTCTGAACTACAGCTCTCATCGCTGCTGCCCTCCTTCCTTCTCAGGCCAAGACCCTAGGGACCCCAGCATGATGGTGCAGGAACTACTCTCCTCCCTCTCTGAGGACCCCTGCCTCGCCCAAAAGGGTCTGGTGGTGGACCCTGTCAACCTTAAGCTTCCCAGCCCTACGGGCTCAGAAAAGGCCAGTCCCGAGCTGGACAACAGGATAAACATCTTCAACCGCAGGAACCAGGAGGAGTGGCGGGGCCGAGGAAGGGGCTGCGTGCTGTTGCAGACCAAGCCACTGATCCACCTGCAGGGCGGCACCACTGAGCGATCCCTGGAGGAGAAGTACCGGCTCCTGGGACCAGCTGACACACCTCTGGGTCACATGTCTGACACATAAACTATGTTTACACAGAAACAGGAAGTTATTTTTCTTTTTCTTTTTACCGCCACCGAGTTTGGCACCAATCTGAACTCCTGTGGCAGGTTTAACCTCACGAGAGGGTAACACCACATAAGATTTTAAATGTTTCTGTTGCTGTGTAAATCCAATCTTGGCCAGTCCAGAGCGAGCTTGAGCCTTCGCTTTTAGCTGACACTGATGCTTCTTAACTTGACTTGTTCAGAGCTCTTGAACAGAAATGAAGATAAGAACTCTTACGCCTCTTTGTCATACTGTCCCCTGTTCCTCTGTGATGGATTTTGAAAATCATAAACGCCCTGAAATAGCACAAACAAAACCCAGACAATATCCCAGCAACAGGGAGTCTTATAATGTGTTCTGTGACACATTCTTCATCAGGAATTCTCACTTTGAATAGGTCCTTAATGCACTGAACCTAATGTGAATAAAAACCAGCAAGGGTCCATTCAAGCCTATACTGAACAAAACGTAATGCTGAACAAACCTTGACACCGTTCTCTGAAGCTACAAAGATTTTTTTCCTTGATATTCTTTTTCCTTTCATTTGTATCAGCGACTTCAAACATTCATCATGCTGTCTTTGTTGAAACAGTCACAGGGTACATAAGACTGGCTTATATTCAAACAAGTTTCTTCTTTTTTTACCTTTTGGCTTTCTGTCACCTATTTGTTTGGAACATCAGAATTAATTGAACAGAACCTTTTGTTTTAGTAGGGTGTATTTGTGTGGGTGAGATGAAACGTTAAATGACTGGATTCTTCAAATAGTACTAGACTGGAGTGCTTGTAGCATGAACCTTTAAAAAAGATAATGTGCCCTAAATGGCAAGCAAATTCTTTGCACTTTAATGTTTACAGACACTTTTGTAAACTTGATACATGGAGGACGTTATTGCCAAATGCAGGTGTTGTCATTTGAATGAAAATAGCAAAAATAAACGTTAGTATTTCCTTATTTGCTCCTCGTTTACTGACTTTTGTTGATTATGTTCCTTTAATTGATTTAGAGCTGCACCATAGACGCTGCAGTGGCATCAAACACGCCGTTTCTTCTCCAGTGCACTGTACAACATTAGTTGATCATCACCTACTTATTTGCATATGAATTTAAAAAGGCTAAATTATTTAAGGTTATCAACATAAGAGGCCCTGTCACAGCAACTGCTAATTGTTCAAGTCATTATCAGTGTGTCGTGAGAAGAACCAGCTCCCTAATTACCCCCGATAGTATCATTAATTCACAAGATGTTGCTTGTGAATTAACTGCTGTACCATTTTGTTGCTTGTCAAATGTTTACAAGTATCCAGAGAATGTTTTAATTGTTAATAACTCTTACAGCTGCAATCGTCTATCAACACAAATGTCTTTCAAAACGAACTACTTAATTTACAGAACTGTTCCCGAGGATCGTTTGTAACAGCTTTAAATGTTCACTTAATTTAGTATTAATGTGTTTGTAAATGGCACATACTTATACAAACACACATATACATGATAAATACATAGAAGAATATCATCAGTATTAGTTTATAAGATTACTGTCTGTAACTAACGCTGACACTGTGTTCCAGTGACGATAATTGACTGATGCTGAGTGTAGACACATAATTGATTTTGAATTATATCTTTTTACACCTTTAAAGAGCAGCCCAATAACATATCAACATATTAATACCCGTGTCAAAGTCCAATCTGCCAGTGTCTCGCTTTCTGCCAGTGATCATGTTATGTCTTCCACACACAGTGGGCGTATATCCACTGATAAGGCACCGGAAAAGCTCTTCTCATATTTAAAGGTATGGGAGCCAGGGGATGTGTATGTTTGAGTGACAAGTGGTGACACAGTGAGGGGATAATGAAAATATGAAACTGAGTGAAAGCCTGTGAAAGCCCTCAGATGTGCTTTGAGAAAAGAGGAATGAAAACATATCCACACAATTTGACTCTGCATATCCGGATTTAAATTTGATTCTAATCTCTGCAGTTGCATTCATCAAATATTTGACATATCTTTCGTCACGTCTCTCATATGTTTTGTTTAAAAGGAAAATGTTATTTGGAATGGACTGTTCAAAGAGCCTGTCTCATTGACGGCAGCCGTCATTCAGGTTGTAGTTTTTGCGCTGCCTTTTCATGTCAAGAAAAGTGGTGACAAATTGCCGCCTCGCTTGCCATACATACCTCAGCAGGCTGAAAAAACAACATTGTGGATTCCAGTGGAATTGGACAAATCCCCACGTGCATTTGCAGATCTGCAACGTCCAACGTGTGGCAAAAATCACGTGTATAACGTCAACAACAATCGTGAAGTCCGTCTGAGTTGTCACTGATGAGTTTCCATCTCTTGGAAAGAAACTCTCAGCCTAATACGCCACTGAAATCTTTGTACACATTTGTATACATTTTTGCAGATGTATGCACACATTACATAATGTGCATTTGCAAATTTGTTTACACATTTAGAAATCACAATACACATTTACAGATATTGACATGTTTACAAATCTGATTACACAAACTCACACGTTCTGAATACACATTTGTAAATTTGTGTACATAAGCAAATATCGGTACACATTTGTGGATTATTTTACACATTTACAAATCTGATTACGCACACATGGAATGAGATACAGATACAACTCTACACACACAAGTGAAAATTCGATTGCTGCAATATTGGCCCCCTTCTTGGCCCCAATATTGGCCCCCCAACTCCAAACATTCCTCTATTATTATTTCGAGTAACTCAAGAAAAAGTTCTCAGACACAACCAGTTTTCAGTAGCCAACTGTGACGTGGCTCATTTGAAATGAGTTAACATGTAAGTTGATAACCTGGACCTGCAACCTGCTCGTAATTACCAGACCCATCACATCAATCTAGTTTACAAAAACAACAATCCTATCTTCTGCCATGGGACTGATGAATAAATAATGATCTGCTTGGCTGTGGACACGCACAAAGGAATCCTGTTGAACACTGGGTCCAAAGCCTGGCTCGGCCTCTGTGTGTCACGGCTGCCTTGATATTAATACCTCAAGTGGAGGTGCTGTGCCTCCAATCTGAGCCCTCTCCAGCTCAACCAGCCATGTAAAGGAAGGGATAAGTAAGACAGCTTAGCTTTCAGCTAAAGAGCAAGAAGCTAAATTGTTTGTTTGTGTGAGGAAGTAAAACCTGAGGATAAAGCACGAAGCGCCTTTACAACTAGAGTATTAATGAAAAGTGAGCCTGAATGATTCATATGAACCCAATTTGCCAATACGTATCATAGTGTAAGTTAAGAGTCCGATTCTGACAGGCGGGGACACTGAGCAGACCTTTAGGAGACATGTTAGGAAGTAAATTGCTTGTGGGACCTCTCCGGTGAAAGCAGAGGTGTAGTCCCTGTCACACTCACAGGAAGCTGAGTGAATTAACAGTGACCATTAGACATTTAATAATTGAGATGTTTTAATAACGGCACAGAGGAAGTCACTTAAACTGCATTAACATTACATGATCATTGTTCTCATTAAGGAAGGGAAAGCGATGACCTCCGAGGTGAGACTTACATCTACCAACTCGTAGGTGATATAAGATTCTTTCATTCCTTCCTCGTTTACAATATATATAGTTGTGAAAACACATCTATTACACATGATTTTACTTTTATTCTCCAATTAAAAAATATATTTTTGTGGAATTTCAAGTTTAGTGAACATTTTACTATTATGTGCCATATAGTTGCTGTATTTTCTTCAAGGGCTGTGCTGGTCAAAAATACTGTTACATTTTAATTTTAAATACCATTACAATTAGATATACTGTATTTCTACGATTTTACAAGCTGTATTTTATGTCAATGCAGCTATAAGCACGTATGAATTATGCTAACCACAATCGTCGAATATGACTCCACAGCTAGCTGTTATCCTTAAAACTTAACTTAAAGGTGCTATATGCAAATGTCGTTAGTGCTACACCAGGGTTAGCAATTAGCCTACTCATCCACTCACCCTGCTTTGGCGATCTCTCTCTTTCTTCCACTACACACTTATTGAGGGAGATGGTACAGGCTCAACCCAAGTAACATAGAACTAAAGACTGAGGAGCAGAGTGGAAATGGACAAGGAGCCATTCTCCCTGCGACATGTCAGTGTTGGTTTGTTTTGCCGGTTTGGCCTTTTTATTTCGAATGATGTCTCAAATGCACTGGTCAACTTTTTAACAGCAACATATTCTTCATAAAACTGTTTCCACAGAACATGTGTCCACGTTCTCTAAAGGTGATGTAAAGCGGCAATTATCAATATTGTTTTTATCAATAATTGATCACATGACCAGTGTTATGACCAGTGTTATATTGATCTGCACGGAGATATTTCTCCTGACTTTGCAGTTCCTCTCACTCCTCTGGGCTTCATCACATTTAATTGTTTTGGTTTTCTGGCCTCTAACTTTATTGCTTTGGTTCACTGTTGCTGCTCTAATTGCTTTGTTTTCAGCCGCATTAGCTGGTGATCATATGTAGCATTTAGCTGCTGAAGAGCCAGCTTACAAGAGCTTACAATCAGGAGTTGTTGGAGACCAAAAACCAGAGTTAATGTTTAACTTAAATTCATCCATTCGGGCCAAACCGAAAAATGTATCCAAATTAATGTTAATGTTGCTGAAAAGTTCATCATATAAATTTAAAGGGGAACAACATCAAGATTCAAGGGATCTTTATCGTCACTGTACAGGTGCAATGAAAGTTTGTGTAGATGCCTAATACACACATGAACTAAGACTACAAAGTAATGGATAAAGCATAACAGAGGCTATGAAAATATTATATAGGATAAAAATAAAAATATATAAAAAGAAACAAAATAGAGACAGTATAGATAATTCTCGAATGAATTGACATATCCAAATAAAGGGACAGATCTTAAAATAGAGAGGCCACTGCACAGAATAAGTTATTGAACACATAATTATAATAAACATTGCTTTATATATATCGAGGTTGTTTCTGGTCAAAAAGTAGTTTTAGGTTTTCATTCTTCTGACTTCTGTCAATTATTTGTAGCTGTCAAGCTTTAAATTTACATTCTCATTAGTTGGTATTTGTTGTAGCCCATGTATGACTTAAAGTGCCACTAAAAAGTACTGAAAACTGCAAATATAATGCAGAGTTGATCATCAGTTTATACATGTGGGTACTTGTCACTCATGTACTTATCTCACTTCCTCAGCTTGAACAGATTAGCCGCCAATTCACTTGTTCCTGTCTGGGTTTTTGTGACAATTGAGAAAATGTATGACAGTAGATAAAATAAAAAATTTCCAAATAGGAATTTAATATATGATACTATGAGTAAAATGAGGATGTTTTATTATAAAAAATATCATGTTTCCCCTTTTTTCTGTACAAGAGACATTTACTGATTCCTGCAAACAACACCAGGGTGGTCTTGTTTGTGAACGTGATTTATTCTCGAGTGCTTGGACGGGATTGTGAGCGTCGCAGCCCTATGGCACCGAACAGCTGGGCATAATGTGGAAAAAGGGTCAATCTCATTGAGAAGAAATAGATGTGGGGAGAGTGACTGCATTACTGCGGCGTTCTGACAGATTCAGAACACGTCTCACACAGGACACTCTTTCATGAGGCTCTGGAGCAGGAGAAAAATACAAATAAATTATACATCGTTCTTTAAAAAGCTTCTCAGGTTCTCTTTTTGAAACATACTTCTTAAGTGCTCATGGATCCAACGGTTCGCCTGGTGGAAGAAATCCACTCAGGAGACTGTTGTCATGGCTACTGAAGACTTTTTTTTTTCTTTATTTAAATACAACAGTTCTTCTGGTACCCTTCCCTCAACACAGTTGTGATGCTTCAAGTATGTGGTAAATGCAAATGTTTTTAATATGCTGAAAATAGGAACAAAATAGAAATAGAAATACAGAAATGTAATGTTGAGTTTTCTTTGCCCAATCTAAAAATCTTTGACTTTTTATTTCCTAAAAGAAAAGAAAAGAAAAAGAACAAACAGAGAAACCTGATCATTCCTCTTGTTGCCCCTGCATATGTTATAAGAAGTCAGATAAAGAGGAAAGCTAGTTAGTCATGTGATAAACACGGGGACGCGACTGGCTCGGTCTTCTGGGAGATGGGACACTACATCTCTCTGTGCTCCAAACAAGTGAATAAAATAATCTACACAACATCAAAATTAATTCAGCTATCCGACGTGTAAGGATGAACTTATGCATGACTTGCTATGTAAAGACTCAATTAGCAAACATTTTTGAGTAAAAAGCACAACTCCCCAGGGAAATGGCTCGCACTGATTTTCTTTTTCCAACCAACATGTACGGTATATATATTCATA